>NC_135330.1:94574833-94733311 GCF_023851605.1 Tamandua tetradactyla | reverse complement strand
TTTTTAATTTACTCTATCTGTATTGTAAAAAAACAAGAAATGAAAACAAATTGGGAGATGACAAGGGGCATTTGTTTTATAGTCTGCTTTTTCACTTAAGAAACTATTAACATGTTACGTGTAATTAAATGTTTCCTACAATCTGCTGTTTGATGGCTACTTTCCACTGTGTGGATGAGCTGTAGTTTATGCATTAAATCTCATACTTTTTAATATTTACACAGTTGCCATACCTATTTTAGAAGCCAAAAACATTCTTGTAGATAAACCCTTGTCAAGTGCAAAATTTTATCACAACAAACAGCCCAGAGAAATGGAACAGATGTATCTATGGGACACATGAGGTTAAGGTTTTATAGTTCATATTGACTTCTAGAAGGTCTTTATCCATTAAAATTCCCAACTGAAAATGAAAGCGTTCCTTTATACTCATTGTCTGGAAAAAAAATGGTTTTTAACCATTTGTTATAATTTCCTCATTGCTAATGCAGTTGGTTTAAACAGTGGGGATTTATTGGCATAGAGTTTTGAGGCTAGGAGAAAGTCCAATATCAAGGTATTATCAAGGTGATGCTTTCTCCTGAAAAACTGGGGCTGGTCGCCAGGGATCCTTGGTCCTTGGTTTTTCTGGCACATGGCAGTGCACATGGCAGCCTCTCTTGGCTTCTCCTTTCTCTTTTGGTTTCTAGTGACTTGCAGCTTCTGGCTGCTCCTTCTGGGGCTTTTTCCTGTCTTTCTCTCTGCTGATAAAGCACTCCAGTAATCCAGATTAAGGCCCAATCTTTTATGCCACACTTTAACTGAAGCAACATCTTGAAGAGATCTTATTTACAATGACCCACACCCACCCAAAAGTATTAAATTTAAGAATATTTAAATTTTAATTTTGTGTGTTTGGAACACACAACTCCAAAGTGCCATACCAATCATCCTAAACATTTTTAATATGTTAGGGTAAAAGCATTCTATTGTAATTTATAATGCTTGATTAATGTAAACCTGAGTGATTTCATATATTCATTTTGTGATCCATACAATTTTTCAGACATGCCTAAATATACCTTCATTATTTTTCTTTTGTTAGAGGTTTTCCTAAGTGTTGAGGATTTTAAACAGCTTTTTTCATGCATCAGACTACTTTTTATTGACTTATTGCATGTTATTTCAATTTATGATGCTTTTAAAACAGACTGTAATTACTTTACATCAAACTAATTCATAAAAGTGATAACACATGAAGTCATTCCAATGAGTCAAGGATCTGAAACTGTTTCCCTTAGTCCTCCCTACAGTCTTCTTGCCCAAACAATCACTGGTCCACTATTCTGATTCTAATTGTTCTCACCATATTCCTAAATAAAATAACAATTCCTCTATTTCTTTAACCATCAACTTTGGACAGTAGCTACTGTTGTCCCTCTGTGCTGGGTGACAATTTATTTTACCTATAGTTTCCCCTTTCTTCTTCCTCTTAAAGGTTGATGGCTATAACATTATTTTTTCTCCTAACATTAGTGAACTGTGTTCCTTTAATTAATACGCTTACACCTTATACTGGTTTGAAAGTTTTATGTACCCCAGGAAAGCCATGTCCTTCTAACGCAATCTTGTTGGAGCAGACCTATTGTTGGGTGGGACCTTTTGATTAGGATGTTTCCACAGGAGATGTAACCCACTCAATTGTGATTGGGACCTTTTTTTAAAATTTATTTATTAATTTAAAAATTAAGAAACAAAACAAAACATCAACATACATCATCAGTAATTCACAATATCATCACTTAGGCACATATTCATCATTTCTTAGATCATTTGCATTAATTCATAAAAAGAAATAAAAAGACAATAGAAAAAGAAATAAAATGAACACAGGAAAGAAAAAAAAGACTATACCTACCATACCCCTTACCCCTCGCTTTCATTGATCACTAGCATTTCAAACTAAATTTATTTTAGCATTTGTTCCCCCTATTATTTATTTTTATTCCATATGTTCTACTTCTTTGTTGACAAGGTAGATAAAAGGAGCATCAGACGCAAGGTTTTCACAATCACACAGTCACATTGTGACAGCTGTATCATTATTCAATCATCCTCAAGAAACATGGCTACTGGAACACAGCTCTACATTTTCAGGCAGTTCCCTCCAGCCTCTCAGTTATGTCTTGAATAACAAGATGATATCTACTTGATACATAAGAATAACCTCCAGGATAACCTCTCAACTCTGTTTAGAATCTCTCAGCCATTGACACTTTGTCTTATATCACTCTTCCCCCTTTTGGTCTAGAAGGTTTTCTCAATCCCATGATGCTGAGTCTCAGCTCATTCCAAGATCTCTGTCCCACGTTGCCAGGAAGGTCCATACCCCTGGGAGTCATGTCCCATGCAGAGAGGGGTAGGGTGGTGAGACTGCTTGTTGTGTTGGCTGGAGAGAGAGGCCACATCTGAGCAACAAAAGAGGCTTTCTTGGGAGTGACTCTTGGGCCTAAATTTTAAGTGGACTTGACCTATCCTTTGCAGGGTTAAGTTTAATATGAACAAACCCCAAGACTGGGGTCTCAGCCTATAGCTTTGGTTGTTCACACTGCTTGTGAGAATATCAAGAATTCAACTTGGGGAAGTTGAATTTCTCCCCGTTCTCACCATTCCCTGAAGGGGGCTCTGCAGATACTTTTCCCCTCACTGATTGTGATTGGGACCTTTTGATTTGAGAGAGATGTGATCCATTCAAGGGGAATCTTTTTTTTTTATTTATTTTTTATTTTTTTTATTTTTTAAATTAAAAAATTAACAACAAAAACATTAACATATCATTCCATTCTACATATATAATCAGTAATTCTTAATATCATTACATAGTTGCATATTCATCATTTCTTAGGACATTTGCATCAATTTAGAAAAAGAAATAATAAGACAACAGAAAAAGAAATAAAATGATAACAGGAAAAAAAAAGATTATACATACCATACCCCTTACCCCTTACTTTCATTTATCACTAGGATTTCAAACTAAATTTATTTTAACATTTGTTTCCCCTATTATTTATTTTTATTCCATATGTTCTACTTATCTGTTGATATGGTAGATAAAAAGGAGCATCACAATCAAGGTTTTCACAATCAGAGTCATGTTGTGAAAGCTATATCATTGTTCAATCATCATCAAGAAACATGGCTACTGGAACACAGCTCTACATTTTCAAGGGGAATCTTAATACATTTTGTGGAGCTCTGCATGAAGAGAGTAACAGGCAGAAATCTTAGAGTTCAGACCTAAAACAGAGAGCATAGAGACAAATCCAAGACACAGGAGTTTGGAGATGCTAAGCTAAGACATGAAACCCAGAGTCTATCCAGGAGAAGCTAAGTGAGGAGCCATAGATTCTTAGGGTGAAAGCCACTGAAAACAGGAACTTAGTGAGCCATCTGAAACTAGAAGCTGGGAGAGAAGGACAGCACATGACATGATGTTCCTTCAAATGTGACAGAGAAAACCCAGATACTATAGGAGTTTTCTCAGAGTCAATCTATCTCTTTCTGGATGCCTTAATTTGGACATTTTCATGGTCTTAAAACAGTAAATTTGTAACTTAATAAATCCCCTCTGAAAACACGAGACCATTTCTGCTATATTGCATTCCAATAGCTTTAGCAAACCAAAACTTGCCTACATTTCATTTTCAAATATTTTATTCAGTATCTAAACTCCCCTCTGGGTAAGATGAGAATTTTTTTAATCCCCTTTTCTCCTCCCTACTGGAAGCTAGATTCTTCCTTTTACAAATTGTCAAGGATGTTGAGATTTGCATATGTCTTCACTTGTGTATTATAATCACAGTAATGTCTTACATGTGTCCATGAAAATCAGTAAGCAATTCCTGTATTATTATACCAAAGTAAATATTCTTCACTGCTGAGCCAAGCATCCCACTAGGAGAATATTCCCTTTCTTTAGATATTCTAGAAACAGAATATGCCTAATATCAATGTCTTGATTTTAATTTAGCTTAAAATTAAAAGGTGCTATTTCTTATTCTGAAATTTTGGGGAAATGTCTCAGTTGAGTCACCAAAAATAAGGTTATGGTGTTGTTTCAATACAAATTTATAGCATCTTATAAAAATATTCCTCCAGTCTGTATGCACTGAGCTTTTTAAAATAAGAAATGATTGTTGAATTTTAGCAATATCTTTTGATATATATATATATCAAGATAACCATTCCTTCTTAAAACAATTATGCTAATAACATTAATATCAAACATGTTGCCCTATCCTTGATTATACTTTACTTAATTTACGAATGCTAAAGAACTATTTTCCTCTTGAATACTTAAACTTGGTTGCTTAAAATAAATCTACCTTTGTAAGGTTTTCATTTTAATGATATGCTATATTTATAAAAACAATGTTAGTGTATTAGTTTTATTTTGCTGCATAACAAATTACCATAAAAGTTCACATCTTAAATCAACAAAAATATCTTATTTCCCACAACTTCTGAGGATTGGGAATTTAGGAGTGCCTTAGCTGACTGGATCCCTCAGGAGATTGCAGTCAAATTGTTGAGGATGCTTTCTTCTGAAGACTGAATTTTGGAAGAAAAATGGGCTTCAAGCTCAGTCAAATTGTTGTCATTGCATGGACCACTTTAAAGTTTTTTCCTACACAGCATCTTGTTTTCCCCCGATTAAAAGATATAAAAAAGAGGAGAGAGACTGCAATAGAGAGAAAGAGAGAGAACCCACATTGGAAGCTTTAGTCCTTATCAACTACTCTCAAAGTTCCTGACCAACTTTGTATCATATACTATTGATACATTTGGTTACACAAACCAGCCTTGGCAAAATGTGTAAGGACCCTATAAAAGAGTGTGAGTACTTGCAGGTGAGACTTGTGGGGGTTTATACTGGAGACTGGCTATTGTAGGAAGCAATGATTCTGTAACTATGCTTTGGAATTGAAAAAGGGAAGGAAATTTAGCCTTATCCCTCCTTCCTGGCCTTCCTCACTCCCTTCCTTCTTTCCTTCCCTTCTTCCATCCATCCTTCCTAGTGCTTTGTTAAACTAAAATTGCACACTTTTGCTTGATATAATTAAAATACATACTTTTATAATTTTTCCATGCATATTATTTTGAAACCTAGTAAGCCATTTGATTAGTAAACAGAATCAACAGGAAATATCTGAAAATAGAAAATTTCTAAAACTGTCTCATGTAACTGTGGGAATGCAGAGTCCAAAATCCGTAGGGCAGGCTGTGAAGCTGAGGACTCCGAAGGAGGGTCTAGAAGAACTCCACAGGAGAGGCTCCCCAGCTGAAGCAGGAAGGGAGCCTGTCTCTTCTGAATCCTCCTTAAAAGGCTTCCAGTGATTAGATTAACCATCACTCATTGCAGGAGACATTTCCCTTGGCTGGTTACAAATGGAATCAGCTGTGGATGCAGCCAACGTGATTGTGACTGAATTCTAAGAAATGTCCTCACAGCGACAGACAGGCCAACACTTGCCCAACCAGACAAACAAGTACCAGCACCTGGCCAAGTGGACACATGAACCTGACAGTGACAAACCCTATACCCTGACAATTTCATTCCTGGGAATTTATCAAAGGTACATGAAAGCCAGGTCCACAGAGGGCTTTCCACAAGAATGGTCACAGCAGTATTGCTCATGACAGACAAAATTGAACACCACCATATTTCCATCAGCAGGAAAATGGATGGATTGCAGGATTCCCATGCCATGCTCAGCTGTAAAAATGAGTGAACTACTGATAAGGCAACGACATGGAATAATCTCAAAAACATTCTACAGACTGAAAGAAACCAAACCTAAGTTTATTTTCTGCTGGATTTCCATTTTTCAAGTTCTAGCACAGGCAAAGCCAATCAGAACTGAGCTAACTGGAGGAGAGAGAAGCCTCAAAGCCAATGCACTCAGCTAAAGCTGCCACCTGACATGGCATCTGCTTTCACCCAAAATGACAGGAAGCAGGGAGCTGAGAGAGCTGCACCGCTTGGTGGGCTCTGGTCACACAGCCTGAGGACTCTCGCCAGCCTACCAGGCCCCAAAGACCCCTGTTGGCCTCCTCCTGCCCAGTGCCTCTCCTGCCCAGACTTCCCCCTCAGGCTAGCCCTCCCTCCACCTCAGCCCACTACTGGCTCCTAGGAGTCAGCACTGCCATGTAGCAGAAATTCGCCCTGCTGTGCCCTACTCAGCCTCCACCCTCGACCCTCTGAGGTGCCTGGCAAGGCCAGCCAGAGCATCCCACCATGCACGGTGGGTGCACTGCCTCAGCCGTGGCCCTGGCTGCTACAGGTGTGCCACAAACTTATCTGTGGCCTTGCTGTCATCCCACCTGCACAGCTTCCACAGAGCACCACCTGCCTCAGCTCTAAGACACAATGGCCTGAGAGGGCTGGCCGGATGCTCCAAACCCAGCCCCGTGCCTTGACTGCTCTGCCCTGCATCTCTGGATAGGGTACCCTCCCCATCCCCAGCCAGTCACCACTGTTCTTCCAAGAGCCACAGTGGTCCAGGCCATGCCTTCACACCACCTGCCCCTCCACCTGCGTCATCCTCACCCGACACCCTGAGTTTCCAATAGTGTCTCCACTCTCACACCTATGCAAGGCCCACACTCACGAGCCACAACACCCAAGGCAGCCTCTGGGGGCCTGGGGTGTGTGCAAGGAGGGGAGATGAAATGGGCCTCCAGAGAACCCCTCCACCTGCTGCCCAAGAACAGTGACCTTGCCCCATTGTGGAACAGGACTGCATGGGAAAAGCATGGGGAATGGGTCAAATGAGGTTGAGAAATGCCAGGACGACATCCCAGTTCTACCCCAGAGCTCTCACGGACCCACAGAAAGCCTGGCCTGCTTCCCCCTCCAACCTCGACCCCTGAACCCATAAGTCTGCGGAGGACTGGACTGCAGGCAGATGTACTTGAATAGACAAGGGCCTGGGTCTCAACCACCTGAGGCTTTCTCCCCTTGGAGAGCAACCCCAAGCACAGACACCCCCAAGCAAAAACACTGGCAGCTGGGAGATAAAACACCACATTGACCTTGGCCTCTCTGTGTGGCATCCCCACCGGTGCCTCCAGGGGCTCATCTACACTTTTGTTCTGCGTGCCATACAGCCCTGAAGTAACACTTACCAGCAGAGGCTCTCCAGAACCAGCCACCAGGGCTAGGAGTTGCTGCCCAGAGGAGTAGGGAGGAGTGAGTATATAGCAGCTGTGAGAAGAAGCTCACCTGATAAAACTCCTGCAGCCAGTTCTTCTGCAGACTTGCTGGCTGGAAAGAAGAAAAAAGTGAAAAACCATTAGACACAGAAAATGCCCGACAGCTGTGCACAGACCCACCTGTACAAACATCCTCCACAAGGGGGTACCCCAACCTGGCAAAGGGCAGCCCCTGGACCCTGCACTCCAGCCCACTGTCACCCACCTTCTAGGCACAACTCAGGCACCTTGTCTCAGGGGCATGCCATGGGACCCTGGGGAGGAGGATGTGGCAGGGGGAGGGGGGACACCTGGGGGGTGGTTAACAGGCACAGGGACACTTGGGGTTCACCATGCAGACCTTAGGGGGGTCATTGCAAGGACCCTGGGGGAGAATGCAGTGGGGGACCAGGGGAGGGGTGTCACACTGCTAACCCATGTAGGCACATGGTGGGAACCCTGGGGGGGATGGATACCACAGAGACACTGGGGCTGAACACATGGGAACTGTGGAGGGTGGACACCACAGGGACCTGGGAGTGGATACCATGGGGGACCTGGGATGGACACCATGGGATCCATGGAGGGTGGAGGCCACAGGGACCTGCAGTAGACTCTGTGGGGACCTGGAATGAAGGGATGGGGACCATGGAGTCTGGATGCTGTGGAGACTATGGAGGGTGGACACTGTGGGAACCATGAAGGGTGGACACCATGGGGACCTGGCATGGATGGTGTGCGGACCTGGCAGCAGATACTGTAGGGACCTGGGGTGGGCACCATGGAAAACACAGAGGTTGAATGCATGGGGACTGTGGAGGGTGGATGCCACAGGGACCTGGGGTGGATGCCGTGGGAACCGTGGAGGGTGGTAACCATGGGGACCTGAGCTCGACACCTTGAGGACCTGGGCTGGATGCTGTGGGGACTATGCACGGTGGACACTGCAGTGACCTGGGGTGGACACCCTGGGAACCACAGAGAGTGGATGTCACAGGGACCTTGGCTCCTAACAAGGAGGATGCACCCACTGGAGAAGGGAAATGTTCAGAGTCCGTGTCTGCCCACTGGCACGGTAGGGCCACCTTGGAGGGTGGCAGCAAGGACGTGGGGGAAGTAGTGTCAGGCAGTGGGCACCTGTGTGAGTGTCTCTGGAGGCCCCAGGAGGCAACGAGGATGAGCTTTTCCACAAGGCCCTGCCCTGGCCTGCTACCCCTGGGAAGCTGGAATCCCTGGCTCTGTGGTGCTTATAAAGCAGAAACTTCACACACACCATGAAGGGGATTGTTCAGGAGGGGGGTGGCATTCACGGGGTCAGCAGTAAATGTCGGGACTTTGAGGACAGAGAAGCCCCAGCCCTGCTGAAGGGATTTGGGCCTAGGGCACCTAGTCAGGACTTCCCAGGCAGTGACAGCATGCGGCACCCTGCACAAGGGAGGACTGCCCTGCAGCTGGGGCAGCTCAGCCTTGTCTGGTCCCTGTCACTCCACCCTGGGCTGCAGGGCTGCCCACCAGTGCCTGCCATGGACTGCTGGCCCTGCCCAGGCCAAGAAGCTGGGAAGAAGACTCTGGGATGTGTGTGAGGAGACCTCAGGATGGGACCTCGGCACTAAAGCCCACTTGAGCACCAGCCCCAGGTGGGACAGGCTCCAAGTACCTGAGATGTAGGTGGGTCCTGGAGGCCCCCTCAGGACAGACACACAGCCAGGAGCCAGCAAGCATGTGTCACACCAGGTAGAAGGCCAGGAAGTGACCATCCATGCATCTGGGAAGCCAGGGTAGCACCAAACTCAGTGCAGCCCACTCAGCATCAGCACCAGAACCAGCACTAGCACCTGCCCCTCCTTCCTCCTCTTCACGCACAGCTAGAACCAGCAGACACCATCAAAAGATAAACTACACAACTGAAAAGGGGCACGGGATATGAACACACTCAGAAGCCCACAAAGAGAGGCTCAGCTCACCAGTCACTAGGGAAACACAACCCAGACCACAAGAGACCACCTCATACCACTTGGATGCCCATAACCATCATCAAGAGTTAACCTTTAAAAAAACAATGACAACAGCAGGGAAACCCCAGATACTGTGTCAACACGAGGGACACCCAAGTCAGTAGGCTAAGCCCTTGATCCTGAGGCTTACTCTTGTGATGCTTATGTAGGGAGCAGAGAAGCTTAGCCTACCTATAGGCATTCCTATGAGTTACTTCGGGAGGACCTCTTTTGTTGCTCAGATGTGGCCTCACCCTCTTGAAGCCCACCTCTGCAAGTGAAATCATTGTCCTCCCCCTAAGTGGGACCTGACATCCAGGGGTGAAAGTCTCCCTGGCAACGTCGGAGGTGACTCCAGGGATGAGCCTGGCCCTGGCACCGTGGGATCAACAATGTCTTCCAGACCAAAATGGGGAAAGAAGTGTTAACAAATAAGGTATCAGTGGCTGAGAGAGTTCAAATAGAATTGAGGGGCTCCTCTGGAGGTCATTCTTAGGCATGCTGCATTTAGACATTGCTACCTATCATACCTTACCAAACCCCAACCAAAACCATTCCTGCCAATCCTAAACAACATCTCAGACAACACATAAAAATAGACAAAGGTTCCATGCACTAGGGTAACTTTCAGTAACCTACAACCTCCAGATGAGTCCCTGGACGAGAGAAATACAGAGGGCCCAGCCCTTCCAGAACATCAACTAGTTCCTTTCATCCCCCTACCCCATATTACCGACAGTCCTTTCCAACAGTGAAACAGTTAAAAAGGGCATAGCCCTAAAGAGTGGGAGGAAGACCAAAGATGGAGATTGAATTATACAGAGAAGGTAGGGTTTAACAAAAGAGTATGGCTGCAGAATCATTAAATCGATATCCCTTTTGGTCTCCAGTATCTCAAGCAGCTAGAAGTAAAAACCTCAAATTGTGGAATTGTAACCCACACCAAAACCTGAAAGCTGTTCTACAAATGTGCCGTGAAACTTGCTGCTCTTTTCTATGTCACATTTCTCAACAACAACAATGAAAAAGCAATGACAAGCCCTGGCAAAGATGGGAGAACTGGAACCGCGTGCAGCCACTGCGGGGACCTGTGCAGCAACTCCGGAAAGCAGTAAACAACTCGCCTGTGCCAGCACCCCACTCCCAGTGTGCGTGCTCCAAGAGCTGGAAAGCCGCCGAGAACACCTGCACGTGGTGAGCACTGCAACTCCCTCCACAAGGGCCGCACAGCGGGGGCCACGTGGGCGTCCACCACGGAAGACCCGCACACAAACAGGACCAGCCATAGGACCGGGCACTGTCGCGCCACCAAAGGAGCAAAGGCCTGACGCACGGGAGAGAAGAGGACACGGAACGAGGGATGTGGTCAGCTCCAGGTACTGAAGCGCCCAGAGTAGGGACATCCTAGAGACAGGGGCAGACTGTGGTCGCCAGGCCTGGGGGTGAAACGGGGTGACTGCGGGATGGCAAAGTGTTCTGAAGTAGATTAATGCAATGGTGGCACCAGTTTGTAAAGACGCTACACACCACGGCGTGGTAGGCTTTAAACGGGCGCTTTTACGGTATATAAACTGCATCTCAGTTAAAGATAGGTAAAAAAGAAATTTAAGATATAAATTTGCACAGCATTTAAGTAAAACGGGTTAAGAAAAGGATGAAGCAAACGGAAGGTGGAGGGGTTAGTTTGGGGTCCGAGCTCCAGACTCCAGGGTCGTATTCCCGGGGCCGTATCAGGGACAGGTTTTCGGTATCCGAGGGGCCCAAGGGTTCTGGGTGGGGCAAGGGGCCCAGAATTCGGGCTGTGAAGCAGCACTCGGGGACAGAATTCGGGGTTCAGAGCTCGGGGGCCCTGCGGCCCGTGCCCCCCAACCCTCGTCCGCCATCCGACGGCGGCAGGCACTCACGTGGTCCAAGGCGAGTCCATGTTGGCGGTGACCAGCAGGACCGCGGCGCCCTGACGGCCGCTCGACCCGCCTGGGCTCTTCGGCGCTGCCCGGCCGGTCTCGGAGGCAGCCGCGGGGCATCAGCCGCGACGAGGGGCGGCCCGCAGCCATCGCGGTGGGTGGAGGGCCGGGGCTGGCGCAGCTGGCGCGGAGCGTTTAGATTCCTGCAGGGTAACTTCTGGCAGTAGTGGCCACCGCCTCCTGCTGAGTGCAAGTCCCGCCCCTCGGAAGGCGGGGACCGTCCTGGGTGCTCCGGTGTCGGTCAGTCGGAACCCTTCGTGGGACCTGCCCCGCCCCGCCCCACACGGTGAAGAGACGCCCTTAAAGGGGCCGCGCCAACGGGAGCCTGAGGCCGGCGAGCTGTTCCGCAGCCCCGATTCCTGCTTGTGAGACTCCGGGGAGCAGAGGACCAGGCCGTGAGGTCAGTTTGGCGCAGGGGGCAGAACCTCTTGGTCTCCGCGCCGGGTGGCGGTGGGGAACGGCCCGCGGGGGGTTCGATTTGACTGACACGGGAGCGCCGAAGGGCGGGGCGGGACTTGCACTCAGCAGGAGGCAGCTGCGGCTTCCACTGCGAGAAGATTCCCGCGCGGAGACCAACAGGTTCTGCCCCCATTTAAGGCTCGCTGGCTGCAGTTTTGTCCGCTGCCCCGCGCAGTCTCTCGCCTCGGCAGGCCCCCAGCGTGAGGTGCAGTCCCACCGGGTGGTCCGCGCGGAGCCGTTAGGCTCGGGCAGGGAAACGGTTAGGGAAAGTTCTAACGGTCAGCGCTGCCGCCGCCGCCGCCTCAGGCTGAGTGTAAGTCCAGCCCCGCCCCTCGGAAGGTGGGGGTCATCCTGGGCGCGCGCTTGTCAGTCAAATCGAACGCCTTGCGGGCCGTTCCCCACCGCCACCCGGCGCGGAGACCAAGAGATTCTGCCCCCTGCGACATATTGACCTCACGGCCTGGTCCTCTGCTTCCGGAGACTCACAAGCAGGAATCGGGATGCAGAGCAGCTCGCCCGCCTCCAGCGCCCGCCGCACACGGCCCCTTTAAGGGCGTCTCCTCGCCGCGTGGGGCGGGACAGGGCAGGGCCCCCGAGGGGTTCTGACTGATGGACACCGGAGCAACCAGGACGACCCCCGCCTTCCGAGGGGCGGGACTTGCACTCAGCAGGAGGTGGCGGCCACGACTGCCAGAAGTTTCCCGGCAGGAATGCAAAGGCTCCTCATCGGCTGCGCCAGCCCCGGCCCTCCACCCACCGCGATGGCTGCGGGGCCGCCCCCAGGCGCGGCTGATGCCCCGCGGCTGCCTCCGAGACCTGCTGGGCAGCGCCGAAGAGCCGTGGTGGGTCGAGCGGCCGTCGGGGCGCCGTGGTCCTGCTGGTCATCGCCAACATGGACTCGCCTTGGAACACGTGAGTGCCTGCCACCTTCGGATGGCGGGTGGGTGGTGGGGGGCGCGGGCCGCAGGGCCCCCGAGCTCTGAACCCCGAATTCTGTCCCCGAGTGCCGCTTCCCAGCCCGAACTCTGGGCCCCTTGCACCGCCCAGAACCCGTGGCCCCCTCAGATACCGAAAACCTGTCCCTGATATGGCACCGGGAATAGGACCCTGGAGTCTGGAGCCCGGATCCCAAACTAACCCCCCCGCCTTCCGTTTGCTTCATCCTTTTCTTAACCGGTTTTACTTAAATGTTGTGCAAATTTATATCTTATATTTCTTTTATACCTATCTTTAACTGAGATGCAGTTTATATACCGTAAAAGCGCCCGTTTAAAGCCTATACTGCGATGCTGTTTAGCGTCTTTACAAACTGGCGTCACCATTGCATTAATCTACTTCAGAACACTTTGCCACCCCGCAGTCACCCCGTTTCACCCCCAGGCCTGGCGACCACAGTCTGCCCCTGTCTCTAGGATGTCCCTACTCTGGGCGCTTCAGTACCTGGAGCTGACGGCGTCCCTCGTTCCGTGTCCGCTTCTCTCCCGCGCGTCAGGCCTTTGCTCCTTTGGTGGCACGACAGTGCCCCCATCCTATGGCTGGCCCCGTTTGTGTGCGGGTCTTCCGTGGTGGGCGCCCACGTGGCCCCCGCTGTGCGGCCCTTGTGGAGGGAGTTGCAGTGCTCACCACGTGCAGGTGTTCTCGGCGGCTTTCCAGCTCTTGGAGCACGCACACTGGGAGTGGGGTGCTGGCATAGGCGAGTTGTTTACTGCTTTCCGGAGTTGCTGCACAGGTCCCCGCAGCGGCTGCAAGTGATTCCATTTCTCCCATCCTTGCCAGGGCTTGTCATTGCTATTTCATTGTTGTTGTTGAGAAATGTGACATAGAAAAGAGCAGCAAGTTTCACGGCACATTTGTAGAACAGCTTTCAGATTTTGGTGTGGGTTACAATTCCACGATTTGAGGTTTTTATTTCTAGCTGCTTGAGATACTGGAGACCAAAAGGGACATCGGTTCAATGATTCTGCAGCCATACTCCTTTGCTAAACCCTACCTTCTCTGTATAATTCAATCTCCATCTTTGGTCTTCCTCCCACTCTTTAGGGCTATGCCCTTTTTAACTGTTTCACTGTTGGAAGAGACTGTGGATAATATGGGTAGGGGGATGGAAGGAATGGGTTGATGTTCTGGAAGGGCTGGGCCCTCTGTATTTCTCTCGTCCAGGGACTCATCTGGAGGTTGTAGGTTACTGAAAGTTACCCTAGTGCATGGAACCTTTGTCTGTTTTTATGTATTGTCCGAAATGTTCTTTATTCTTTTGTATATGTATATAGCCAGGAAATGAAAGAGTAAATTCTAAGAATGCTTGCTATTCTTTTCTTTAAATTATTCAAATCCTATAAATTCCTAAAAATCCAGGTGAATTCTAATTTCCAAAAATTTCTCTGGGTATTTCCATTTATCCACCCACCTCTCTATCATTTATTGGAGACTGGCTCTTTGTTGCTAGTACTGAGTATGCAAATACTACTCAGATGTGGATGATGCTCTTTATAATGTTTATAATGTAGAGAATGCTGTTTGGTCACGTTTGGATAGAAAGGACATCTAAATCATATTATTTCCCACAACTCCTATCAAGTTGTAGTAAACAGTGGCTTTCAAACTTTATGACAACTTCCATAATAAGAAATAACATTTTGTATCAGATTCTGTGCACACACCTATATACACATGAATACTTTTTAAAAAGCTGAGCATTTCAAGAAACTTTTTAGGGTGACCTCTGATATTTTCCCTTTCATCTTTTTACGAAAAATAAAGTTGCTGTTTTCAACCTATTTTATTAATTTCATGACTCACTAATGGGTTGTAACTCACAATTGGAATAAAATGTTATTAATGTCATCATCCTAATTTTACAAATTAGAAAAACAGTGCACACAGAGGCTAAGTGAGTTGGCCAAATCAGAGTTGATAAGTGGAAGTGTCAGAACGGGAGGCCACATCCAGTAGTTCTCTCTCTTGCCTCTAAATTTTTACGGCATTTATTATATAGACAATTATCTTGGCAATTAATATGTAGTGGTTTTTGAAAGGGATTTTTATTGTCCTGAAATTTTATTTAAAGTTTTTCGATAATTACTTTGTCTCTTCTCATATTCTGAGCCTCTTGGCACAGTATCCACGTCTGCATTTCATTATAGCCCTCCTGGCACGGCCTAATCACTTATATAGAAGAGGGAGTCCATGTTAGTTTTATTTGAGGTTAAATACTGAATAGCATCTTTTGTAGGTTATCAGAAGGGGAAGAAGCTTTATTAATAGGTAAACTTGTGGTGAAGCTGTGGCTTCTGGAAACAATCTGCCTGGGCTGCAATTCTCTTTTTGCAGTCTCCACCATTTACTAGTGGTGTGGTCTTCGGTAAGTTAGTTAACCACTCTGTGCCTTTGTTTCTTGCCTGGAAATTATGATTTATCTCATACGGTTCTTGTGTGAGGATTAAAGCACAGATTGCTTTACAATCCATGTAAAGCACTATGACAATGCTTGGTACACAGTAAGTCCTTCAATAAATGTTAGCTACTATTATGATTATTGATATCCTTATCATCATTTCTAGTTCGCTCTGTAGGTAGCTGTCATGGTCAGGTTCATGTGTCAGCTTGGCCAAGTGGTGGTACCTGTTTGTCTGGTTGGGCAAGTACTGGCTTGTCTGTTGCAATGAGGCTATTTCATAGAATTAGATCATGATCACATCAGCTGCATCCAAAGCTGATTCCATTTGTAATCAGCCAAGAGAAGTGTATTCTGCAATGAGTGATGCTCAGTCTAATCACTGGAAGCCTTTTAAGGAGGATTCAGAAGAGACAGGCTCTTTTCCTTCCTGCTTTGGCTGGTGAGCCTCTCCTGTGGAGTTCGTCCAGACCCTCCATCGGAATCATTGGCTTCACAACCTGCCCTGCAGATTTTGGACTCTGCATTCCCATGGTTATGTGAAATGCTTTTATAAATTTTACATTTGCAAGTGTTCCCTGTTGATTCTGTTTCTCTAGAGAACCCAAACTAATGCAGTAGCATATAGAGAAATACCATCAGTTGAAAATTTAGCATCTTGTATATGACACTGATTGTGAAGAATTCGGCAGGAAAGGGAACTATTTGAAGCCCTGTTATTCTATTAAGAATGAAATGCTTCAGTAGTTTGTGGTTTGGAAGACTAAGACATTGGCATTTTTGTCTGATGAAATTTTTACCAGGAATAGTAAAATTTTCTGGCAGGAGTTAAAAAAGATTTAGAAATTTATTGCTGATTCAATTTAAAAAGTTAATGGGCAATAGCCTTTGGTGGTCCAGATTACGGGTAAATTTAGTGAACGTGAAAATTGCAAACTGAGTTGTCTGTTATTAGAATATTGGATTATGATTTTAAAATGAGTAAATTTGCAATTCCATTTACCCACCTCACCTGCATTACTATGTCTCATATTCAATAAAACAAATCGCTTCTTCTCAGGACCTTTATGGTTTAACTTACTATATTAGGATTTACATATTCATTATTTTCTTAGTACTTACTTATACCTTTTATTTTATTCTGGCACTTAATAGAACTTCTGTGCTTTCACTGTATTAATTAATTGAATCTTGGATAATTTTCTATTAGATTTAAATTACTAGATGCCATCAACTACCCCTTTTTCTTGGTTTGAATAGAGTTAACAAACTTCTCATGTAGTCAGAGGAAACTCCTCAAATCATACCAGGCAAATGATTATCATATCCTTTGGCAATGTTCTTATAAAGCCCGTGGATAAACATTCTTGTACAGTATGTGGATAAAAAAGAATATTTCAGAAATAGAATTCTCTTTTATAAAAGGCAGCCATTTTTATATAGCTAGAATTTTAAAAAATCATGTTACATCTTAGTCTCTTGTATATTCTGTCAGCTACCTTAGAATCTGTCATATTTATTATATAGCTGCCAGTTGTCATTTCCCAAACATACATCCTGAATGAATAATATGTTAATCAGGATTGGCTAGGTGACATTTTCTTTTATGCAGTGTCTCTTAAGAGTGTGGATGAAGTCTTAAAATTAGTAAGACAAAAAATTATTTGTAAGTATCATCTTCTAGGATGTACATAATATTTATCTGTTTTACTTAGGTTGCTAATGCATCATTAGATGAGAAGATTGCCAAATTATTGCTAGAATTAAGCTGTATTTACTACAATGCTTATTCTTGGGAATTAAATCAGTCCTATTGATGGCATGGGGTATGGTATTTCTAATTTTAGGGTTCCCTCTCCATTTACTTATTATTTATTAGAATAAAGTCAGAAAGAGTGTGACTTAGGAATGCAATTACATATGTGGGAAAAAGTTAGAGTTTCTAAGAAACAGGAGTGTAAAAATTCAGCCCCTAGAGCTGAATACCCACATGCAGGGCCTGGCTCTGCTACTTAGTACATATGTAATTTGGATCAAGTTTGCAAATCTCCTTGGGCCTCCATTTCCTTATCTCTTAATTGTGTATAATGTAGTACCTATTCCTACTGTTATTATTAGAATTATTGTGAGGATTAAATGACTGGTTATGTATGTAGAGGACAGAGCCAGACATAATAGGTAACATATTGAGTGTTAACTATTATTATTACTATAAACAGAAAATTAGAAATACTAGTACTTATAAAAGAAAATTATGGTTGCTTTTAAATTCTAGTTCCTTCTCAACTACAGTATACTCTCAGAGGTATTGCAAGAGCAAGTGAAAAAGCCATTTAAAATAGGGAGTCCACCAGCAAACATAAAGTCTTGATCCAAATTCCAACATTCATATAAAAATTATGGAGTTAAATACTTTCCTTGAATTTGAGAAATGTAGATATTCTTCCATTGATAAAAATAATTGATGAAATCCAAATCCTTGTGATGCTATGTGAGGCCTGCATAGCCCTCCCCCCATGTACTCATAGTTAGTCATACTGATATTTTTGTTGTGTTTTTTTCTCTGACAGCCAATTTTGTTCTCACCTCGGAGTCAGTGCATTTGCTGTCCCCTCTGCTTGGAAAGCTGTTCGTTCAGATTTTTGCCAGACTCATAATTTAGGTCACAGATAAAATATCCCCTTCTCAGAGAGACTGTTCCTAAGTCTCACCAGTTGCTCATGTTCTCCCACTTTATGTACCTGTTATGTAGCACTTGTTACTATACAAAATTCTTATCTGTATTTATAAAAATGTAAACTTCTTGAGAGCAGAGATGTTCTATGATGAACCCTTACTTCTTAGAACATGGTTGTCTCAGTAAATACTTGTTGACTAGACTAGTGAATAGATAAAATAAATTGTCCTTTTCAACAGCTCTTTACTGATTTAATGCATTTTTTGAGTATTTCATACATTAGCTGCTGGAGGTGATTTTGCATTGCCAGTGTGCACTTCGCAACCTATTAGTAATATTAAGACATGTATATAAAAGAACTCTCCACAGACCTAAGGAAAAAGTAGGAATTAAAAATATCATATAAAGGGAAAAATCTGGGTGCTAAGAATTTTGCTAGGTATTTCACACAAGTTATTCCATTTAGTTCTTACTCAGAGCTCTTCTGTTATGTATTATTATATTCATTTTTATAGAGGAGGAAAAGAAATTCAGAAATTAAGTAATTAACATAGTTTCCTAGTTAGCTGGACTAAAATCCAAACTCCAAATCTTTCTTTCTGTATTAAAACTGCAAATTAACTTAGTTTCCCTGCCAACCGTCCTAAATGTGCTCCTCTTCTCTGTCAAAAACTGTGAAGGGTCTGAGTTTTCTGTATTTACAAACTAGCAAGTTAGCTGCCACAGTTTCATGGATGCTGGTGGACAACAAAAGGTGCCTGGGTCAGTTGATTTACTTAATGATTTATGATGCAGCAGACAGCATCATCTTTATGTTCTTGTCATTCCCCTTGTCCTGAAGTCCTGTGGGTGACACAGAGTGGCTTAAATAGGTGCTGCACACTCAGTGGATTTGTGTCATATTGAAAAATGAGATTATGGAATTCATATCTGTCATGATAGACTGCAGAAAGAATGTGCCCTTCGCATATCTTTATTATGTATATGATAAAGGAAGAAGTTCTCTTTTGGAGATTGGGCATAAAAAATGTGCTGTCTGCTCTAGAGAGAAATACTCTCTCTTTCAAGGCTGTTCCATACAAATGTCCTTGAAAAGATAAACAAAGGCCAACAGACAGAAATGTGTGGTCTGTGAATTGTCACCTAACACCTTCCACTGGTGTAGCAGTAAGTGGTATCACTATATTTTTGGTTGCCTGAGACAAAAAGCTGGCTGTCATGTTTAGTCATTCCTGTCCTTCATTCATTCGTTTCTTCCTTTAACCTATTTTTAAATCCCCACTCTTCCTCATCACTTTGAATCAGTCACCAAATTGTGTACATCCTACCTTCTATCTCTTGAGCACATTGACTTCTTTGTCCAGCTGTTACCTTGATTTTGCTCACTGTCCCCTCTTGAGTAGATTTCTATAGTAGGTTCTAAACTGATATCTTCGCTTCCTATTTTGCCTCCTCAAATATATTCTTTAACTAGACCCAGACTAATCTTTCTTTTCTTTTGGTTTCTTAAAATGTCACTGATTCCTCATTGCTTGCATAGTTAAGTCCAAAGTCCCTGACATGGCATATTAGGCTTTTTGTGATCTGGCCCCTGCCTTCCTTGTTTTCCAACAACAGTTCTGTAGTCAAACTCTATGCTACATTCATACTGTTGTAGCCTGTTTACTCACTTCAGGGTCTCTGAACACCTTTTTTCCCTCTGCTTGAGATGAACTTCCTTGTTTTTCATCTCTATCTCTTTTTCTCTTTTAGGTCTTGGTTTAAACATCAGCTCTTCAAACAAAACCAGGCCTCACTCTCCTTGTTCTTTCTGTGTCTACCTCTGTCTTGGTCCATGGTGTGCTTATTGTAATTTCCTTTTCTTTGGTCTTTCAGTTCCTCAAGTGCAAAGACTATCTTGTTTATTAGGTTTATCCCTAGGTCTAGCTCAGAGCCTACCCCTGAGCTGACTTTCACAGCCATGTGATCAATGAGAGGACACATGACTCACAATGGAATAATGCAGTTGTGGACTGAGGGCTCCCAGGTAGTGGAGGACAAAGATGATATTTTAACTTTCATTTTTATTTTCATAGCTATGTATACTCTAGTGGGAAAATATGTAAATGTATTATAGTATTGCTTTCATTCCTACTCAGTTCTGTTGTAGAGAAAGAATGGCTATCACAATTTTACATCATGTATTCTTAAGTTTTAAAGTATGAAAATGGAAGTGCAAATGTTTCAAATGTTAACTCCCCATCATGCATTGTGCTAGGATCTCTCTACTCTTTTATAATTCATTTCACCTTTTTTTAAAAAATGCAATTTTACTGGTACATATTCCCATACCATATAATCATCCAAAGTGTACAATCAATGGTTCACAGTGTCATCATACAGTTGCACGTTTATGATCACAATCAATTTTTGAAGATGTTCATTACTCCAAAAAAAAAGAAAAAGAACAAAAATAAAAGTAAAAAGTAACACACCAAAATACCCATCCCCCCACCCCCCCTACTATTTGTTCATCATTATTTTCTTACTCATCTGTCAATAACACTGGGTGAAGAAAGTGTCCATAAAAGTATACAGTTATACTGTCATCTTAAGAATCAAGGCTACTGGATTACAGTTGAGTGTTTTCAGGCATTTCCCTCTGGCTACACCAATACAGCAAAAACTGAAAAAGAGTATCTATGCAATGCATAAGAATAACCTCCAGATGGCCTCTTAATGTTATTTGAAACTTCTCAGTCACTGAAACTTTGTGTTATTTCATTTCTTTTCCCCCTTTCGCCCAGAAGGCCTTCTCAATTCCATGATGTCAGGGCCAGGCTCATCCCTGGGAATCAGGTCCCATATAAGAGGGAGAGCAGTGAGTTTACCTGCCGAGTTGGCTTAGAGAGAGAGAGACCACATATGAACCACCAAAGAGATTCTCTGGGGGTGATTCTTGGGTATAATTATAATTGATCTTATCTTCTCCTTTGCAGGAATAAATTTCATAAGGGCAAGCCCCAAGATCAAGGCTTGGCCTGTTACATTGACAGTACCCATTGCTTGTGAGTATATCAGGTGTTCCCCATTTTTTCCCCAGTGCCTCAGAAGAACTTTGCAAATAACTTTTAATCTTCTGACCAGATTATCCTGGATGTATCAGGTATCACATCAACTTGTACAAAGCAGGAAGCTCTCACTCCCTATTCAAGGTTCCATGTACTTATGGTGTTTGAATAAACTGACCATATGAGTTAAATTAGATAGTGTGTTACCAAAAATATACATTTTGCACCAAATAAACATTTTTTCCTTTGATTTCAAACAGAAGTTGAAGTTTTAAAATAGAGTTAATGTCATCCTTTACCCTTTAGTCTGATTTCCCCCAGTCCTAACCAGATCTGCTTCATTCATATCACTAAGTGACATCTGATCTCTTTTTCAGCTTCTTTAACATTTGCTGTATAGAGTAATGCTGGCTTTCACAGCTGCTGAACTCTGACCCTGAGTATCCGTTGTCACACAGATACCTGAAATTCCAGGGAATGAGCAGGTTGTAAACAAAGAGCTCATCATCTCAGAGTTTATAAATAACAGTTACAACCCAGGAATAAAGATAACTGCTGTAAGAGCTTACAATATAAGAACCTCTCAATATACCTTCCCCCCATAACCTATGCTCTCAAATTCAATTCTGAGTTTGCATATTATAATTAGTTTGTATTGGTGAAACATTATGTCTTTTTGTTTCTAGCTTATTTCGCTTAGTATACTGTCCTCAAGGTTTATATATTTAGATGCACGCCTCACAACTTCATTCCTTCTTGCAGCCACTTAACATTTTATTGCATATATATCACAGTTCACCCCTCCATTCATCAGATGATATACTGTTAGGCCATCTCCATCCATTGTAAGTCATGAATATTGCTACCTTGAATACCATTCTGTGAACGTCCATTTTTGTCCTGGTTTTCAGTTCTTCCAAGTATATCCCTAGTAATCGGGTTATAGGATGGTATGGCAACCTTATATTTAGCATCCTATGGAACCACCACACTGCCCTCCAAATGGGCTGCCCCATTCTAATTCTCTACCAGTAGTGAATAGGTACATTTCTCTCTCCACATTTTCCCCAGCACTTGTACCTTTCTGTTTATTTACTTTTTTTTAAACATTTTTTATTATGAATTATACCATCTATACCAAAAAAAAGCAGTAATTTGCAAAGTACACTCCTACAAGCAGCTGCAGAACAGATCTTTTAGTTTGGTATGGATTACCATTCCATAGTTTCAGGTTTTTCCTTCTAGCTACTCCAAAACATTGGAGGCTGAGAGAAATATCAGTATAATGATTCAGCAGTCATATTCATTTGTTAATCCTATCTTCTCTGTTACAACTCCTCCTTCTGCTTTGATCCTTTTCCCACTCTATAAGAATCTTTGGGCTATGCCCTTTCTAACTTTTTCTTGTTGAAAACAGGTGTCAATAATATAGGATACAGGGATGGAAGATATTCTTGGAGAGGTTGGCCCTTCTGGGTTTCAGGACTTATCTAGCCTAGGAACCCTCTGGTGGTAATGGGTTTCAGGAAAGTAAACTTAGTACACAAAACTTTTATAGAGTCTCAGTTAGGGTTCTAGGTGTTCTTTTGGGTTAACAGGCATGATGTTGGTTGTTTGACAAACCAAAGAAATTAGCAATATTCTGCTGAAATTTGCATAAGGGTGGCCTCCAGAAAGCCTCTCAACTCTTTTTGAAATCTCTTAACTGCTGATATCTTGTTTTGTTACCTTTCTTTTCCCCTTTGGTCCAGAAAGCATTATCTATCCCACAGTGCCAGGGCCAGGCTCATCCCTGGGAATCATGTCCCATATTGTCAGGGAGACTTTTACCCCTAAATCACCTGCAGGGGGGAAGGTAATGATTTTACTTGCAGAGTTGGGCTTAGAGTAAGAGAGGCCACATCTGAGCAACCAAGGAGGTTTCCTGGAAGCAACTTTTAGGCAAAATTATAGGTAGTCTTATCTTCTCCACTACAGAAATTAGTTTCATAAGGGCAAGACTCAAAATTAAGGGGTTGGCTTATTTTCTTAGGAGCCCCTAATATCTGGTATAGCACCAGGGGTTTTGCAGATGGGAAATTGTAACAATTACATATTTTTTTTCTCCAGTCCCTCAAAGGATACTTTTTTGTGTGTGTGCTGTATGGCAGAGGTCATATTTCATTCTTTTGCCATGTGAGTATCCCCTTATTTCAGGACTATTTGATGAATTTTTTTCTTTTTTTGGTTTGGTTTTCCATTTGTTTATTTTTGCTTGTTTGCTTGTTTTGGAGTGCATGGGTCAGGAATCAAACCCCAGTCTCCTGCATGGCAAGCAAGAATTCTACCACTGAACCACCATAGCACCCTCTACCAATATTTTCAATTACCAGCCCACCATAGTCTGAGATATATCTTGGTATTGCATTAAGCTATACAGAATTACAAGGCCTCATCCCTGTTCTCTCTCCATGTGTTTGGGTTGTTTAAATGAGCTATCCAGACAAGTTGATTTAGATCATGTGTTACAGAAAATTTAGGTACTAGACATAAACCTCTCTGTCTTTGGTCTCATATAGTAGTTGAAGCTCTAGAGTACATAGATACCACCTTTTGCCCTGTATTCTGATTTACCTTAGTCCCAACCATATCTGCTTCATTTTTATCTCTTAATTGTAGACTGATCTCTTTTTCAGTTACTTTAACAGTTATTATATGTATCAGTACAACTTTCAGAGCTGCAGACCTCTGGCTTTGAATCTTAGGTTCACAGTACTCAAAGCTCCAGGGAAATACCAGCTTATACACACGTGTCTCTGTATCTCAGAATCTAGAAATACACTTACAACTTCGGACTAAGTATGGCTGCTATAAAAGCTTGCAATCTGGGCTCCAATTTGCTTATAAATATTTTCTGAAAGAGATCTTAGCATACTTATTCATTTGTTTCTGGCTTATTTTGCACAGCACATCATCCCCAAGTTTCATTCAGTTTGTGGTGTGCCTCTCAGCATCGTTCATTTTTGTAGCCACACTGTATTCCCTCATATATATATCATGGTTCAACTTTTGACTTCTCAGTCATTGTGCCCTTTGGCCCCCTCCATCCATTCGACATCATGGATAATGTCCAAAATAAACAAACCATGGCTTACACTGTCCTCACTTGGTTGTACAATCAGCAGCACTCTTAATTTTAGACTGTTTTCATTGGTCCAAATTGACAAAGAATCAATAAACACAGTCTCACCAAATATCAAATCAAAACCTCCTCTAGTCTCTTCTCCCCACCCCACCCCCAATTATTTACCCTTGGTATTGCTGTGGTACCATTGCTGTCTTCCTGTTAACTACAGGTCATAGCATGCATTAAGTAGATTTCCCCTATACCCCCTATTATTGACAATTTGTACAAGATCAAACCTTTAAAGGAGTTCATATAAGAATTTATTTCCAATTGTAGAGTTAATCAGTGGGAAACTTAGCTCTGTACATCCCCCTTTCAATCATAGTCCACTTCAGTATGTCAGTGTTACTTATAACCCTGCTAATTAGCTACCATTACTTCTACACGTTCTCTTACATTTAAGTTCAAATTCATTGGATAATCTTTTCCCCATTTCTACCTTCTGTGTACCTTAGGTCCCCTATATTCTAAGTGTAAACCTTTGAGAATACCTTTACCAGAGTCATAATAGTAAAATCATATAGCTTTCCTTTTGTGTCTAACTTATTTAAATCAGCATTATGTCCTCAAAGTTCACCCACATTGTAATATATTTTGGGACTTCATTTTGTCTTACTGCTGCATAATATTCCATTGTATGTATATAGCACATTTTGTTTATCCACTCACCTCTTGATGGGTACTTGGTTTGTTTCCATCTTTTGGCAATTGTGAAAAGTCTCAATATGAACATTGGTGTTGCAAAAGTCTGTGTTATTGCTTTCAGCTCTCCTGGGTATATACTGAGTATTAGTATTGCTGGGTTGTAGGGCAACTCGATATTGAGTTTTCTGACGAATTGCCAAACTGTCTTTTACAGTGGCTGTGCCATTTTACATTCCCAACAGCAGTGAAAAAGTGTTCTAATTGCTCCACATCCTCCCCAAGTTTGTAATTTACTATTTGTTTAATAGCAGCCATTTTTATAGGTGTAAAGTGATATTTCATTATAGTCTTGACTTACATTTCCCCTATAGTAATGAAGACGAACATCCATTCATCCGCTTTTTAGCCATTTGCTTTTGCTCTTTGGAAAAGTGTCAATTAATATCTTTTGCCCATTTTATGACTGTGTTGTTCTTTTGATGTTGAGTTGTATAATTTCCTGATATACACAGAATATAAAACCTGTATCCAATATGTGGCTTTCAAATATTTTCCTCTTCCCCTTTTTGACAAAGTCCTTTGAGGCATACAGCATTTGATTTTAAGGAGTTCTAATCTATCAATTCTTTATTCCCTTGCTTGTGCTTTGGGTGTAAAATTTAAGAAGTTACCTCCTATTACTAGATCTTGAAGGTGTTTCCCTATAGCTTCTTCTAGGAATTTTATAAAACTGGCTCTTATATTTAGATCTTCAACTCATTTTTGAATTAGTTTTTGTAGAGGGTATAAGGTAGAATCCTCTTTCTTTCTTTTGGCTTTTGAAACCCAGTTATTCCATGCCTATTAATTGAAAAGACTATTCTGTTCCAGTTCCGTGGATTTGGGGGCTTGATCAAAAATCAGTTGACCATAGATTGATGGTCTATCAATGTTTTCTTGATTTTTTTTTTTACACAGGAAGGCACCAGGAAATGAGCCTGGGTCTCCAGCATGGCAGGTGAGAACTCTACCTGCTGAGACACCATGGCCCACTGTTTTCTTGATTTTATTCCACTGGTCAATACTTCTACCTTTGTGCCAATACTATGCTGTTTTGACCACTGTGGCTTTATGGCAAGCTTTAAAGTCAGGAAGTGTTCACTCTTCCCAGGTCACACTTCTTTTGTAGGTTATATTTAGCTATTTGAGTCTCTTTCCATTCCAAATAAATTTGATAATTCACTTTCCACATCTTCAAAGTAGGTTTGTTGGAATTTTGATTGGTATCGCATTGAATTTTTAGATCAATTTGGCTAGAATTAACATCTTAATGATGCCCAACCTTCCAATCCATGAGCACAGAATACTTTTCCATCTGTTTAGGTCTTCTTTGGTGCCTTTTAGCAATGTTTTGTAGTTTTCTATGTACAAGTACTTGGTGTCCCTGGTTAAGCTTGTTCCTAGATACTTGATTCTTTTAGTTGCTATTTTGAATGGAATTTTTTCCTTAATTGTTTTTGTACATTAATCTATATTCCACCACTTTGTGAATTTGTTTATTAGTTCAAGCAGCTTTGTTGCATATTCCTCAGGGTTCTCCAAGTGTAGGTTGATGCTGTCTGCAAATAATGAAAGTTTTACTTCTTCCTTTCCTATTTGGATCATTCTATTTTTTCTCCTGCCTAATTGCTCTAGGTAGGACTTCTAGTACAAAGTTGAAGAATAGTGGTGACAATGTCTTATTTTCAGTTTTAGGGGAATGCTTTCAGTATCTCACTTTTAAGTATGATAGTGGCTATTGTCTTTCAAATATGCCTTTTATAATATTGAGAAAGCTTCCTTCAATTCCTACCTTTTGAAGTGCTTTTTCTCAGGAAAGGATGCTGAATTTTGTTGAATGCTTTTTCAGCATCAACAAATATGATCATGCAACTTTTCCCCTTTGATTTATTAATGTGATTTATTACATTGATTATTTTCTTATGTTGAACCAAACTTGCATGCCTGGTATAAACCCCACTTGGTTGTAATGTGTAACTCTTTTAATTTGTTGTTGGATTCAATTTGGTAGTATTTTGTTGAGAATGTTTATATATATGTTCATTAGGGAGATTGGTCTGTAGTTTTCCTTTCTTGTAGTGTCTTTACTTCTTCTTCTTCTTTTTTTTTTTTTTTACATGGGCAGGCACCAGGAATCAAACCCAGGTCTCCGGCATGGCAGGCAAGAACTCTACCTGCTGAGTCACCATGGCCTGCCCTATCTGTTTTTTGTCTTAGCTTCATAAAATGAGTTAGATAGGATTTCTTTTTCCTTAAATTTTTGGAAAGGAATTTAAAAGATTGGTATTAGTTCTTTTTGGAATGCTTGATAAAATTTCCCTATGAAGCAGTCTAGTTCTGTACTTTTCTTTGTAGGAAGTTTTTTGATGACTGATTGAACCTGTTGTAATTGATCTGTTAAGATCTTCTATTTCCTCTCAAGTCAGTATAGGTAGTTTGTGTGTTGAATCTGTCCATTTTGTCTAAGTTGTCTAGTTTGCTTGCATATAGTTCATCATATTCTCTTATCATTTTTTAAATTTCCTTAAGATTCATGGTAATGACCCACCTCTCATTTCTGATTGTGTTTGTGTCCTGCCTTTTTTGTTGTTGTTGTCATTTTTTGTCAGCTTAGCTAGGGGTCCATCAATTTTATTAATTTTCTCAAAGAACCAAGTTTTGTGTTTTGTTGGTTCATTCTCTTTTTTTTTTGTACTGTAGTTTATTTCTGCTTTAATCTTTGTTGTTTTTCTTCATTTATTGGCTTTGGGGTTTGCTATTCTTTCTTTGATTTCCCCAGGTGAGTAGTTAAGTCTTTAACTGCTCACCTAGAGAAATCAGAAAAAGAATACCTTATTTAATATAGCCATTTAAGGCATGAAATTTCCTTTTCAGCACTGCCTTTGCCACATCCCATCCCTTCTGATATGCTGCCTTCTCATTGTCATTCCTCTCCTGATATTTACTGATTACTTTTGCAATTTTTACTTCAACCCACTGAATATTTAAGAGCATTAAGAATATTTACAGCACCCACTGAATGGTGCTGTTTAATCACCATATATTTGTGAAAGTTCTGATTCTTTGGTAGTTCTTAATTTCTAGCTTCATTCCATTGTGATAAAAAAGAGTACTTTGAATAATTTCAGTCTTATTAACTTTATAAATACCTGTTTTGTGTACCAGCATATGATCTATGCTGGAGAATGTTCCATGAGTATTAGATAAAAATGTATATCCTGGTGTTTTGGGGTGTAATGATCTATATATGTCTATTATAATTCATTTATTACATTAAGTTCCTTATTTCCTTGTTGATCCTCTGGTTGTTTTATCTATAGTGGAGTCTGGTGTATTGAAGTCTCCCACTATTATTGTTGAAACATCTATAGCTCCCTTGTGTTTTGCCAGTGTTTTCCTCATGTACTTCGGAGCTCCTTGATTGGGAGCATAAACACTTATGATGATTATTTCTTCTTGTAATTGTCTCATATTAATAGGTGATGTCTTCTTTGCCTCTTATGATGTCTTCACATTTAATGTCTATTTTTTTCTGATATTAGTATAGTCATTCCTGCTTTCTTTTGGTTACAACTTGCATAGAATATCCTTTTCCACCCTTTCACTTTCCGTCTATTTATAGCCTTGGATCTAAGATGCATCTCTTATAAACAGCATATAGATGGATTATATTTTTTGTTCCATTTTGACAATCTGTATCTTCTAATTGGTGAGTTAATTCTGTTAATGTTCAAAGTAATTACTGTAAAAGCAGTGCTTGAATCTACCACCTTATTCTTTGGATTTTATCTGTCAGATCTATATATTCTTTCCCCCTCTTTTTATCCTTTCAATTACCCTTCCTGTTACTCTCCAATTATGTGCCTCCTCCAGGCCTCCTTCCACTGGCTTTTTTCTTCAGCTGACCGGACGCCTTGTAGTATTCCTTTTCTGTTGTTGTTAACCTTTTTTATTGTGAAACATAAACATACAGAAAAGTGATATATTTCAAAGCACAGTTTAGCAAGTAGTTATAGAACAGATTTCAATGTATGGTATGGGTTACAGTTCCACAATTTCAGGTATTTCCTTCTGGCTATTCTAATATGCTAGAAACTAAAAAGAAATATCTATATAATGATCCAGTAGTCACAATCATTTGTTAAATTCTAATTTCTCTGTTACACTCTTCCCTCTCATTTGATCATTCTCTCAATCTTCAGGGATATTTGGGCAATGACCATTCTAAGTTCTTCATATTCAAAAAGGGTGTTGACATTCTGGGGTATGGAATGCAACTGAGAGACAGTGGCAACTCTAAGTTTCAGGGCTGATCTGGCATAGGGAAAATCTGTAGTTTTAAGTTTCTGAAAAATGAACTTAAGTAAAACTTTTATAAAGTCTTAAATAGAGCCTTTTTTACCTGTTGTATCTCTTTTTGACTTTTATTATTGTATAGTATAACATATATACAAAACAAAGAAATAAAAAGCAATAGTTTTCAAAACCCTCTTCAAAAAGTGGTTACAGGATAGATCCCAGAGTTTGTCATGGGCTATCATACAATCCTTTTGTATTTTTCCTTCTAGCTCCAGAATATAGGTGGCTAGAGAGCATCAATACTTTTATATCATCACAACTGACTTTTTTTCTTCTGTTTTTGTGAACAATAGAACATGTATACCAAAAACCTATAAATTTCCAAGCACAGCACCACAATTAGTTGTAGAACATATTTTAGACTTTGACATAGGTTACAATTTCACAATATTAGATTTTTACTTCTAGCTGCTCTAAAATACTGGAGACTAAAAGAGATATCAATTTAATGATCCAACATTCATATTCATTTGTTAAGTCCTATCTTCTATGTATAATTCCACCATCACTTTTGATCTTTCCATACCTCTCTTTGGTGCTGTTTGGGCTATGGCAATTCTAAATTTTTTATATTGGAGGGGTCTGTCACTATTGTGGGGTAGGAAGATGGAACTATCTGATGTTCTGGAGAGTCTGGGCTAGATTTCAGGACTTATCTGGACCAGGGACCCATCTGGAGGTTGTAGGTTTCTGGAAAGTTATTCTAGTGCCTAGAACCCTTGTAGAATCTTGTAAATTGCTGGGGTGTTCTTTAGGATTGGCTGGAATGGTCGTGGTTGGGGGTTGCGAGATTATGATAGATAGCAAGGTCTACCTGAAGCTTGCATAAGAGTGACATCCAGAGCAGCCTCTCGACTCTCTGCCACTGACACTTTATTAATTACACTTCTTTCCCCCCATTTTGTCAGGATATGATTGTTGATCCCATGGTGCCAGTTCTGGATTCATCCCTGGGAGCCCTTTCCCATGTCACCAGAGAGACTTTCACCCCTGGATGTCGTGTCCCACCTAAGGGGGAGGGCAATGATTTCACCTTCAGAGTTGGGCTTAGAGAGACTGAGGCCACATCTGAGGAACAACAGAGGTCCTCCAGAAGTAACTCTTAGACATTCCTATAGGTAGTCTAAACTATGCTAGACTTAGAATAGTAAGTCTAAGTAAGCCTCATGATCGAGGGCATGGCCTATTGATTTGGGTATCCCTAAAGTTTAACACAGTATCAGGGGATTCCCTGATGGTAAGGTTTAATAGTTCCATAGTCTTTCTCCCCTCCCTCAGGAGACTTTGCCAATACTTTTTGATTATCTGCTTAATATAATCTAGAATGTTTCCAGGCCTTACAATAATCTATACAAGATTAAAGGACCTCTTTTTCATTCTGTTCTCTGTTTCAGTTGTTCAAATGAGCTATACAGGTAGGTTGAATTAGATTATGTGCTACAGAGAATTTCAGTTCCAGATCAAATAAACCTTTCTTCTGTTGGTCTCAAAGAGTATGTGTAGTTCTAAAACATAGACACTGTTTTCTTTACCCCTGTGTTCTGAATGACTTTAACCCCAACCTGTTTGGCATCGGTCTTATCTCTAGATATCAGGTTATATATATATAATAGCCTCTCAGGATCCAGAAATCATAATCACCACTCAGGACTTAATGTGTCTGCTCTAAAGGCTTATGATCTAGGCCCCTGTTTTCTTATAAGCATTTTCTAAATGTGACCATACCATTGTTGTTGTTTTTTTTTGTTTCTGGCTTATTTTGTCTCACCAAATGTTCATTCATATCATTGCATGCCTCACGACATTGTTCCTTTTTGTAGCAGCACAGCTTTCATTCATAAGTATACAACATCATTTACCATTCTACTTTTCTATCAGTGCGTCTTTCAGCCACCTGCATTCATTGGGTATCATGTAGAGGGCCCAAAGTCCACAGTCCATCAACATTCTCAATTTTAGATAATTTCATTGTTCTCAAGAGACAGAAAACCAATAAACATACCTCACCAAATAGGAAATCTAAACCTCCTCTTAACTCTTGTTCCTCCCCCATTATTTACCTCTGCTACTGCTGTGGTAGTGCTGATAGTTTCCTTTTGAACATAGTTCATAGCATGCAATAGCAGATTTTCCCTGTGCCCTGGACTTAAACACTCTTTTATACAAGAATCACATCTTTGAAGTAATTCTTATAAGAACTTATTCATCATATGATCTATCCTGGAGAATGTTCCATGAACACTAGAGAAGAATGTATAACCTTGTGCTTTGGGGTGCATTGACCTATATGTCTGTTAGGTCTCATTTATTTATCAAGTTATTTAACTTCTCTATTTCCTAGTTGATCTTCTGTCTAGTTGTTCTATCTATAGAGGAGAGTGGTGTATTAAAGTCTCCTACTATTATAGTTGAAACGTCTATTGCTCCCTTCAGTTTTGCCAATGTCTGTTTCATGTACTTTGGAGCTCCTTGATTGGGGGGATAAACATTTATGATTGTTATATCGTCTTGGTGAATTGACTCTTTAGTTAGTATATAGTGTCCTTCTTTGTCTCTTATGATGTCTTTACATTTAAAGTCTATTTTGTCTGATATTTAGTATAGCTACTTCTGCTTTCTTTTGGTTGGTTACAACTTGCATGGAAGATCTTTTTCCATCCTTTGCTTTCAATCTATTTGAATCCTTGTGTCTAAGGTGAGTCTCTTGTAAGCAGCATATAGCTGGATTATGTTTCTTAATCCACTCTGCCAATCTGTATCTTTTAATTGGTAAGTTTAGTCTGTTAACATTCAAAGTTATTACTGAAAAGGTGTTTCTTGATTCCACCATCTCATCTTTTTTATTTTGTCAGATTTATATATTCTTTTCCCTCTTACTCCTTGTATTCTTTAAATTACCTTTAGTGGTACTCTTCAATTCTGTGCCCTCCTCAGACTTCCCTCTCTTGTATTTTTTTTTTCAGCCAGCAGAACCCCTTTTAGTGTTTCTTGTATGGCCAGTCTCTTGTTGACAAATTCTTTCAGGACTTTGTCTGTGAAAGCTTTAATCTGTCCCTTAATTTTAAAGGACAGTTTGGATGGGAACAGAATTCTTGGCTGGAAGTCTTTCTCTTTTAGCATCTTGAATATATCATACATTGCCTTCTCACCTCCAGGATGCTAGATGAGTAGTCTGAACTCAGTCTTATTTGATTTCCCTTGTATGTAGTAGATTGTTTTTCTCTCGCTGATATCAGGATTTTCTGCTTCTCTTCAACATTTGACAGACTAATTGGTATGTGCCTTGGAGAAGGCCTATTTGTATTTATTCTGTTTGGAGTTCTTTGGGTTTCTTTGACTTGTATATTTATGTTCTTTGTGAGAGTTGGGAAGTTTTCTCCCATTATATCCTCAACTACTCTTCCTAGCCCTTTACTCCTCTCTTCTCCTTCTGGGGCACCAATGATTCTTATATTTGTACACTTTGTTTTGTCTATCAAATTTCCCTGAGGTCCCATTCAATTTTTTCCACCTTTTTTGCCATTTGCTATTTTGAGCCTTTGAAGTCAATTGTCCTGTCCTCTATATCACTTATTCTTTCTTCTGTCTCTTCACATCTGGTGTTGTGTGCCTCTAGTATGTTTTTTATTTGGTCAACAGAGTCTTTAATCTCTGTGATTTCTGCTATTTTTCTATTTATTCTTTCAAATCCTCTTTGTGCTCTTCTACTGTCTTCTTGATCGCCTTTGTGTCAGTTGCTATCCTGCTTATTTTATTAAGTAGAGTTGTATGAACACTACATAATGTGTGTAGAACAAAAACTTTGATTAGGTGTTCTGACATCTGTGTCTCTTGAGGTGTTTTAATTTGGTCATTAGGCAACGTTATATCTGTCTGCATTGTGATATGCTTAGTCATCTTCTGCTATCTTTGTCACATGTAAATATCTTGCTTGATTTACTTCGGGAATTGATTTCTTTCTGTAGTCTGAGGCCTTGTGTTTGTGGGATGATTGTAGAGCAGGGAGCAGGGCACAGGGTGGACCACTCAGTGCAGTGATTTGTTTCAGGGCAGGTATGGGAGCAGGTTGGGGATGTTACACTGGTGCTTGTGAAGGTGGGCGCTCAGTGGCCAGGGAGGATTTGACTGTGCAGGTGCACTGGTCTGGGGGGTGTAACCCTAATGTATACTGGTCTAAGGCAGGGGGCTCTTTGCATGCATGTGTAGAGCTGTGGCAGCAGGTCGGCATTAAGCCTTCATGGATTGGGGGCAGACTTGTCCCAGCTGCGCAGGTCAGCACTTTCTCAGAGCTGAGAAGTGAGGCTGAGGGCTGTGCACATGCACAGTTCTAGGAGGGCTGTGAAGTGAGGCTCCCAGAGCTGAATGATGTGATTGGGGGCTGTGCACATGCGTGGGCCTGGGAGTGTGGTAAAGGGATGCACTGTGCTCAGGGCAGGCAGGGTGAGGCTGTGCAACACTATGGGTGGCAGGGGAAGTGTGGGGGGTGGGCGTGGATGAAGGTGGGGGTAGGGGTGGGCAGTAGCCTAGGTGTGGAGGTCAGTGCCTGTGCTCTTATATGCTGGCAACAGCCTGCAGGGAACAGGGAGGGGGAGGTAGTGCTTGGGAGGGGTGCAGGAGGGGTGGGCTGAGCTGCATGTGGGGTGGGGGTGATGAGCATTATGCGCACTGTGGGCTGGTGAATGGGTGTACCTGGAGGATGGGGAACGGGAGTGGGTGATGGGGTCCAGGTGTGTGAGGTGTGGGATGTCATTCACGGTGCCGTGCTGGTGAGGGTCCTGCATCCTAGGAATGTGGCCTGGCTTACTTCCTGGTCCCGGGCTCCCGTCCATGCACTCCCGTGGGCTCCTCCACTCTGTGCCTCCACACCAGGCTCCAGCTTTCTGCCTCTCAGTTTCTTACCCTCTGCAACCAGGGCTGCCGTACGTGGTGCAGAATGCTCTTCCAGGTCAGCCGCACTCCTGAATTTCTGCCTCAGTCACCCTCCTGTCCCTTCTCTACCTTTTCCGTGGAGTATGGCTAATCTCAAGTTGGTCTAGTCGGCCATGTTCCCGGAAGTCCCCTTTAGTATTTCTTGTAAGCAGGTATTTTGTTGGCTAGTTCTCTCGGTCTTTGTTTGTCTCTGAAGATTTTAATCTCTCCCTCAATTTTGAAGGACAGTTTGGCTGCATACAAAATTCTTGGCTGGAAGTCTTTCTTGATCTTAAATATATCATACCACTGCGTTCTTGCCCCTGCAGTGCTTGTTGAGTAATCCAAATGCAGTTTTATGTGATTTCCCTTGTGTTTAGCAGATCGTTTTCTTCATGCTACTTTCAGGATTTTCTGCTTCTCTTCAACATTTGACAGTCTGATTAGTATGTTTCTTGTCATAGGCCTATTTCAATTTATTCTATTTGGGTTCATTGGGCCTTGCTGATTTGCATATTTATATCTTTTATAAGGGTTGAGAAATTTTCTCCAATTATATCTTCCCACCCCTTTTCTCTTCTCCTTCCTGAACATCAATGATTCTTATACTTTGATGCCTTTTGTTGCACATCATCTCCCCCGTAATCCAGTTCCATTTTTTCCATCTTGCTTGCTACTTCTTCTTTTGTGCACTGTAATCCTATTGTTCTGTCTTCTAGCCCACTTATTCTTCCTTCTACTTCTTTGAATCTGTTATCATGTGTCTCTAGTAAATTTCTAATTTGGTCTACAGCATTTCTCATCTCTGAGGTCTGCTATCTTTCTCTTTAATCTTTCAAATATCTTTCTTATGCTTTTCTAGTGTCTTCTTGATATACTTTACATCTTGATAAATATCCTGGAGTAGTTTCTTATTCTATGATCCCTTTGGTGTTTTGATTTGATCATTTAACTGGTCCATTTCTGCCTGGATCTTCATGTGCTTTGTGATTTTCTGTTGTGTTTGGGCACTTGGTTGTCTTAATAAGATTATTTTGCCAGTTGATTTCTTTCACTCATCTAAAGTTTTGAATTTACTTGGATTGCATTGAAGGTCCTCTTTTGCAGTTGCTTTATTGGTAATTCCCCACCAAACCAAGGCCTAGGCCTCAGTTAGGGTGTGGAATTCTACTTGAGGGTCTATTAAAAGCTAGGCAGGGGTGCATGGGTAGTACAGTGGCAGAACACCCGCTTTTTATGTGAGAGACCTGGGCTCGACCCCTGGCCCATGTGCCTCCCCCCAAAAAAAGAAGAAAAAGAAAAAACACCTCAGCAGTAGTGGGCCCCAAAGTTAGAAGGAGACATCCAAAGATAAATTGGGAATGAACTCAGACTGGTGTCCACAGAAGGTAAGTAGAAGAGAAAGGAAATACAAATACAAATAAAAAATTAAGATAATAAAAAAAATAAAATAAACTAGGCAAATTGGGTGTTTGCCAGACTTCACTTATCTCTTGTTCCCAGAAGATGGTGCTATTGAGCCACTCCTTCCCTCAGGCTCACCTCTCCCTACATGGTGGCCATCTGGGTACAGGGGTGTGCAGGCTGGGAAGCCACTCCTGGTGCATAGCAGTGGGTCTGCCAGTACCAGCACGTGGGATGTGGCAGTTAATCCCAGCAGTACAGTTGATCGCTGTGCTCTGCACTCAGCAGATCTGCCACTCACAGCACCTGAAAGGATAGTGATCTGTGGTTCCCGGCAAAGTGACCAATCCCAGCTCCTGGCAGGTCTGACTTTTTGCAGTACCTCTGGGCTCCCCATGGGTGCTGCCACCTGTGGAGCTGCACAGGGCGGTCTCCCCAGCGAGCTGCTAGGACAAGTTAGATTTAAGGGACAGTCCATTCCCTCAGATGCATGGGTCCCATGGGCTACTGCCCTCCCCTGTCAGTGTCTCAGCTGGACAAGTTTATCCTTCTCTTCTTATCCTCATCTTCCCACCTCTCTCTTTAAGGGCATCCCACAAAATGCTGAAGACCTCTTTAATCACTCCCCAGGACTGCAGTCCAGTCATTTTATTTTCATCCCTTCTCTTGTTGTCCCACAGAGCAGGAGTAAAACCAGCCTACCCTATGCTGCCATCTTCCCAGAAGTCCCTATCTCTGTCTATTTTCAAACAATTTTATTCATATACCATACAATCCTTCCTAAGTATAATCACATAATTATGCATTTACCACCACAGTCTAGCTGAGGACAGTTCCATTTCTTCTGTGAGAAAGTAGAAGAGGAAAAAAAAAGAAGGCTAACAACAAGAAATAATAACAACACCAAGAATCCCATACCCCTCCCTTATACCCCACTATTATTGACATTTAACTTTGGCATATTGTCTTTGTTAGCATTTAATGGAAGCATATTATGGTGTAACTATTATCTGTATACTCTGTTTTGAATTGATTGTTTTTTCTGTAAACCATCCATTTTTAACACCTTGCCTGATTGGCATTCTTTTGTTCTCCCTCATGCAAAAACATTCTTATATTTGTACATTTAATCGCTGTCATTGTCCACTCTAGGCTTCGCTAAGTTATATTATCCCAGTTTTTATCCTCTGTCTTTCCTTATGGTGTCATATAGGTCCTGATCCTTACACTTTCTACCATACTCATATTCAGCTTTGTTCATTAAACTTACAGTATTGTGCTACCATCAAACAGTACTGTACTGTGCATCCTGTTGAACATTCTGTTCTCCTTCAGCATCAAATGTTCTATCTCTACCCTCTTTGTATTTCCTGATAACCTGTATTCTCAACTTTAACTCTCAAAGTTTGCTTATTAATGTTAGTTCATAGTAGTGAGACCATACCGTATTTTTCCTTTTGTTTCTGGCTAATTTTCCTCAATGTCAAGTCCTCAGGGTTCATCCAGGTTGTTCTGTGTGTCTTGGCTTTATTCTAATGAATGATATCTTATTACTTTTTCTCTCTTTTTACCCTTACTGATAGTTTCCGTTTCTACCCTCTTCTCCAGTTCTCTCTCCTGTCTTTTCCTATGTGCACGTAGTGCTCTCTTTAGTATTTCTTGTGAAGCCAGTCTCTTAGACACAAACTCTCTCAGTGACTACTTGTCTGAAAATGTTTTTAACTCTCCTTGATTTTTTGAAGGACAGTGTTTCCAGATACAGAATTCTTGGTTGAGAGTTTATCTCTGTCAGAATCTTAAATATCATACCATTGTCTTCCCACCTCCATGGTTTCTACTGAGAAATCCACCTATAGTCTTATCAAGATTCCTTTGAATGTTATGGATCACTTTTCTCTTGCTGCTTCCGTAATTCTCTGTCTTTGACATTTGACCATCTGATTAGTCAGTATTTTGGAGTAGGTCTATTCAGATATATTCTGTTTTGGCTGCACTTGACTTCTTGGATCTGTGATTTTGTATCTTTTGTAAGAGATGGGACATTTTCAGTGATTATTTCCTCCATTAGTCTTTCTGCCCCTTTTCCCTTCTCCTGTTCTTCTGGGACACCTTTGTATCCTTCATCTCTTTTGCCATATCTTCCCTCAGTTGGTTGATTTGATTTTTAAATTGATTTAGCGTGCCTGACAGAAAAATCTTCAATTAGTCATTTCATCCCCTGAATCTCCTTTAAAGTGTTAGTTTGTTCCTCTGACTGGGCCATATCCTTATTTTTCCTGGTGTAATTCATAACTTTTTGCTGATGTCTAGACATCTGACTTCCTTGATTAGTTTATTCTAGGGGTTATCTTCACTCTTTTACCTCGGGTTTTCTTGTTGGTTGGCTTTGTTCTCTGGCATTCAGCTCAATTTATTCTAGACCTCTAGGATAGCTTCTGTTTAACTGGTCATAATTTTCCAACTCTTATTTTTCTGATTCTTGTGGCTCTGCTTGGAGTCACCCCCCAAAACTAGGCTGGTGTAAGCCCTAGGTATCACAGGAAGGTCTCTTTTTGTGGGTAAAACAAGTCTTCTTGGTCCCCATGGTGCTGTTATTTGCTGGACTGCAACACCTGGGTTTGTTTTAGGTCATTGCTTTAACAGGCTGCTCATCTGTATTTCTCAGCCAACACAGGGGCAGGTTCCCATACAGGGGTTCTAGAGCAGTCCCATTGGTTCTGATATATTTTCTGGAGAGTATCTGAAAAAGCTTTTCAATTCTTTTGCACGTTCTGTTCTGCTCACCAGGTGGTGCTGTTTGATACTTAATTATCCTCAAAGGCTGTTTTGTAGCTCAGGCTACCTCTGATCAGGAGGGTCTGCAATTAAAGGTTTCCTGTGCCTTCTTTGCTGGCCAAAACCTGGCCCAGTGTAGGGTGTATCCCCGACTTTTTTGTGGTAGAGGAGTCCACCAGCTGACCCAGTATTTGGCCAACCACCAAGGAGATCAGACTGCTGGCTGCTCTTTCCTTCAGGGATGGGGGAAGGGCTTTCAGACCAATGATTGGAAATACAGACTGTGTCCACATTTTCTCAGACTCTTTATTCCCTATTGACTTGGGTCTTGAGATGTCCTCTCCACCCAGTCTCCAAATGGTGGGGATCTGTCTTACTGCTGTGAGAGAATGTATATTCTGTGTCACCAGTGGACGGGAATGCAGCTGCTGTTTCTGTGCTCCACCTGTGCTTTGTGAGAGACTGAGTGAGGGGGAGGGGAGAAGACTGTTTGCTCCTTTGCAGAGGTTTCCTACTTGATATTTATCTCTCCAATTGGGCACCTGTAGGGTACTTCTCCAGTCGATATCTTCCTTCAGTGCTCTACAAAATTCAGAAATTTCCTTTTAATTCATTGAATCCCTGGGGAGAGATTTTCGGTAGCTGTGTATGTTGTCATGATGATGACATCTCTCTTCATTTCCTCTTAATAGGAGTTTTAATTTACTTTTCTTACTAATGAAGCAATTGGGGCTAAGATAAGCAGATAATCTGTCCCAGGTCACATGATTATAAATCTTTACTAAGTGCTTATAATGAACCAGACATTATTCTAAGCACTTAAATCCAGTCATTTACTCTAAGATATTATCCCCAATTTTTCAGATGAGGAAACAGAAGCACAGAAAAGTTTAGTAAGTTGCCCAAGCTCATAGAGCTGTTAAATTGCGGAACAAGGAAAACTGTCTAGCTAATTTATCTCCAGAGCTTTTAACCACTGTGTTTTAGTACCACTCCTTATGGGATTTGAATATTTCTAGAGCCAGGATTCAGCCTCAGTTATCTCACTTCATGCCAGTTAATTTAGATTTTCTTCTGTTCTGCATTGTTTGGCACATTTCAGTTTAGAAGCCTTGTATTTCTTTTGTTAAATTTATTCTTAAGCATTTTTTTTTTTTTTTACCAATGACATATTCCAAGTTTATTCTCGAATGTCGATTCACATCATTGGGACCATACAGTATTTGTCTTTTAGTTTTTGGCTAGACTCACTCAGCATAATGTTCTCTAGGTCGATCCATGTTATTACATGCTTCATAAGTTTATCCTGTCTTAAAGCTGCATAATATTCCATCGTATGTATATACCACAGTTTGTTTAGCCACTCGTCTGTTGATGGACATTTTGGCTGTTTCCATCTCTTTGCAATTGTAAATAATGCTACTATAAACATTGGTGTGCAAATGTCCGTTTGAGTTTTTGCCCTTAATTCCTTTGAGTAAATTCCCAGCAATGGTATTGCTGGGTCGTATGGCAATTCTATATTCAGCTTTTTGAGGAGCCACCAAACTGCCTTCCACAGTGGTTGCACCATTTGACATTCCCACCAACAGTGGATAAGTGTGCCTCTTTCACCACATCCTCTCCAGCACTTGTCATTTTCTGTTTTGTTGATAATGGCCATTCTGGTAGGTGTGAGATGATATCTCATTGTGGTTTTGATTTGCATTTCTCTAATGGCCAGGGACATTGAGCATCTCTTCATGTGCCTTTTGGCCATTTGTATTTCCTCTTCTGATAGGTGTCTGTTCAAGTCTTTTTCCCATTTTGTAATTGGGTTGGCTGTCTTTTTGTTGTTGAGTTGAACAATCTCTTTATAAATTCTGGATACTAGACCTTTATCTGATATGTCATTTCCAAATATTGTCTCCCATTGTGTAGGCTATCTTTCTACTTTCTTGATGAAGTTCTTTGATGCACAAAAGTGTTTAATTTTGAGGAGCTCCCATTTATTTATTTCCTTCTTCAGTGCTCTTGCTTTAGGTTTAAGGTCCATAAAACCACCTCCAATTGTAAGATTCATAAGATATCTCCCTATATTTTCCTCCGTTTTATGGTCTTAGACCTAATGTTTAGATATTTGATCCATTTTGAGTTAACTTTTGTATAGGGTGTGAGATATGGGTCTTCTTTCATTCTTTTGCATATGGATATCCAGTTCTCTAGGCACCATGTATTGAAGAGACTGTTCTGTCCCAGGTGAGTTGGCTTGACTGCCTTATCAAAGATCAAATGTCCATAGATGAGAGGGTCTATATCTGAGCACTCTATTCGATTCCATTGGTCGATATATCTATCTTTATGCCAATACCATGCTGTTTTGACCACTGTGGCTTCATAATATGCCTTAAAGTCAGGCAGCGCGAGACCTCCAGCTTCGTTTTTTTTCCTCAAGATGTTTTTAGCAATTCGGGGCACCCTGCCCTTCCATATAAATTTGCTTATTGGTTTTTCTATTTCTGAAAAATAAAGTTGTTGGGATTTTGATTGGTATTGCATTGAATCTGTAAATCAATTTAGGTAGGATTGACATCTTAACTATATTTAGTCTTCCAATCCATGAACACGGTATGCCCTTCCATCTATTTAGGTCTTCTGTGATTATTTTTAACAGTTTTTTGTAGTTTTCTTTATATAGGTTTTTTGTCTCTTTAGTTAAATTTATTCCTAGGTATTTTATTCTTTTAGTTGCAATTGTAAATGGGATTCATTTCTTGATTTCCCCCTCAGCTTGTTCATTACTAGTGTATAGAAATGCTACAGATTTTTGAATGTTGATCTTGTAACCTGCTACTTTGAGTACTCATTTATTAGCTCTAGTAGTTTTGTTGTGGATTTTTCTGGGTTTTCGACATATAGTATCATCATCTGCAAACAGTGATAATTTTACTTCTTCCTTTCCAATTTTGATGCCTTGTATTTCTTTTTCTTGCCTAATTGCTCTGGCTAGAACCTCCAACACAATGTTGAATAATAGTGGTGATAGTGGACATCCTTGTCTTGTTCCTGATCTTAGGGGGAAAGTTTTCAATTTTTCCCCATTGAGGATGATATTAGCTGTGGGTTTTTCATATATTCCCTCTATCATTTTAAGGAAGTTCCCTTGTATTCCTACCCTTTGAAGTGTTTTCAACAGGAAAGGATGTTGAATCTTGTCAAATGCCTTCTCTGCATCAATTGAGATGATCACGTGATTTTTCTGCTTTGATTTGTTGATATGGTGTATTACATTAATTGATTTTCTTATGTTGAACCATCCTTGCATACCTGGGATGAATCCTACTTGGTCATGATGTATAATTCTTTTAATGTGTTGTTGGATACGATTTGCTAGAATTTTATTGAGGATTTTTGCATCTATATTCATTAGAGAGATTGGTCTGTAGTTTTCTTTTTTTGTAATATCTTTGCCTGGTTTTGGTATGAGGGTGATGTTGCTACATAGAATGAATTGGTTAGTTTTCCCTCCACTTCAATTTTTTTGAAGAGTTTGAGGAGAGTTGGTACTAATTCTTTCTGGAATGTTTGATAGAATTCACATGTGAAGCCGTCTGGTCCTGGACTTTTCTTTTTAGGAAGCTTTTGAATGACTAATTCAATTTCTTTACTTGTGATTGGTTTGTTGAGGTCATCTATTTCTTCTAGAGTCTAAGTTGGTTGTTCATGTCTTTCCAGGAACCTGTCCATTTCATCTAAATTGTTGTATTTATTAGCGTAAAGTTGTTCATAGTATCCTGTTATTACCTCCTTTATTTCTGTGAGGTCAGTAGTTACGTCTCCTCTTCCATTTCTGATCTTATTTATTTGCATCCTCTCTCTTCTTCTTTTTGTCAATCTTGCTAAGGGCCCATCAATCTTATTGATTTTCTCATAGAACCAACTTCTGGTCTTATTGATTTTCTATATTGTTTTCATGTTTTTAATTTCATTTATTTGTGCTCTAATCTTTGTTATTTCTTTCCTTTTGCTTGCTTTGGGATTAATTTGCTGTTCTTTCTCCAGTTCTTCCAAGTGGACAGTTAATTCCTCCATTTTTGCTTTGTCTTCTTTTCTGAAATAGGCATTTAGGGCAATAAATTTCCCTCTTAGCACTGCCTTTGCTGCGTCCCATAAGTTTTGATATGTTGTGTTTTCATTTTCATTCTCCTCGAGGTATTTGCTTATTTCTCTTGAAATTTCTTCTTTGACTGACTCGTTGTTTAAGAGTGTGTTGTTGAACCTCCACATATTTGTGAATTTTCTGGCACTCCGCCTATTATTGATTTCCAACTTCATTCCTTTATGATCCGAGAACGTGTTGTGTATGATTTCAATCTTTTTAAATTTGTTAAGACTTGCTTTGTGACCCAGCATATGGTCTATCTTTGAGAATGATCCATGAGCACTTCGGAAAAAGGTGTATCCTGCTGTTGTGGGATATAATGTCCTATAAATGTCTGTTAAGTCTAGCTCATTTATAGTAATATTCAGATTCTCTATTTCTTTATTGATCCTCTGTCTAGATGTTCTGTCCATTGATGAGAGTGGTGAATTGAAGTCTCCAACTATTATGGTATATGAGTCTATTTCCCTTTTCAGTGTTTGCAGTGTATTCCTCACGTATTTTGGGGCATTCTGGCTCGGTGCATAAATATTTATGATTGTTATGTCTTCTTGTTTAATTGTTCCTTTTATTAGTATATAGTGTCCTTCTTTGTCTCTTTTAACTGTTTTTCATTTGAAGTCTAATTTGTTGGATATTAGTATAGCCACTCCTGCTCTTTTCTGGTTGTTATTTGCATGAAATATCTTTTCCCAACCTTTCACTTTCAACCTATGTTTATCTTTGGGTCTAAGATGTGTTTCCTGTAGACAGCATATAGAAGGATCCTGTTTTTTAATCCATTCTGCCAATCTATGTCTTTTGATTGGGGAATTCAGTCCATTAGCATTTAGTGTTATTACTGTTTGGATAATATTTTCCTCTAACATTTTGCCTTTTGTATTATATATATCATATCTGATTTTCCTTCTTTCTACACTCTTCTCCATACCTCTCTCTTCTGTCTTTTTGTATGTGACTCTAGTGCTCCCTTTAGTATTTCTTGCAGAGCTGATCTCTTGGTCACAAATTATCTCAGTGACTTTTTGTCTGAGAATGTCTTAATTTCTCCCTCATTTTTGAAGGATAATTTTGCTGGATATAGGAGTCTTGGTTGGCAGTTTTTCTCTTTTAGTAATTTAAATATATCATCCCACTGTCTTCTAGCTTCCATGGTTTCTACTGAGAAATGTACACATAGTCTTATTGAGTTTCCCTTGTATGTGATGGATTGTTTTTCTCTTGCTGCTTTCAAGATCCTCTCTTTCTCTTTGACCTCTGACATTCTAACTAGTAAGTGTCTTGGAGAATGCCTATTTGGGTCTAATCTCTTTGGGGTGTGCTGCACTTGTTGGATCTGTAATTTTAGGTCTTTCATAAGAGTTGGGAAATTTCCAGTGATAATTTCTTCCATTAGTTTTTCTCCTCCTTTTCCCTTCTCTTCTCCTTCTGGGACACCCACAGCACGTATATTTGTGCGCTTCATGTTGTCCTTGAGTTCCCTGATACCCTGTTCAAATTTTTCCATTCTTTTCCTGATAGTTTCTGTTTGTTTTTGGAATTCAAATGTTCCATCCTCCAAATCACTAATTCTATCTTCTGTCTCTTTAAATCTATCATTGTAGGTATCCATTGTTTTTTCCATCTTTTCTCCTTTATCCTTCACTTCCATAAGTTCTGTGATTTGTTTTTTCAGTTTTTTTATTTCTTCTTTTGTTCAGCCCATGTCTTCTTCATGTCCTCCCTCAGTTTATCAATTTCGTTTTTGAAGAGGTTTTCCATTTTCTGTTCGTTTATTCAGCATTAGTTGTCCCAGCTCCTGTATCTCATTTGAACTATTGGTTTGTTCCTTTGACTGGGCCATATTCTCAATCTTCTGAGTGTGGACCATTATCTTCTGCTGGCATCTGGGCATTTAGTCAGATTTCCCTGGGTGTCGGACCCAACAGGTTGTAAGATTTTTCTGTGAAATCTCTGGGTTCTGTTTTTCTTATCCTGCCCAGTAGGTGGTGCTCGTGGCACATGTTTTTCTCATGTGTTTGGAAGGGATCACCCCGGTCACCGTTCTCCGTGGCCTGGGGATTTCCAATCCAATTCTCTCTGTTGGTCCGGGGGGCCGCGCGTGGTGGGGGCATCAGCCACCACGGTTTGAGTGGACCCTGTGGCTCCTATTATTAATGCCCCTATTGGTGTTTGGTTTTACCCAGTCCCTGCCACTGTCGGAAATTCCCTCCTCTCCCTGGAGGGGTGTCGGTCGCCAGCCGCCACGGCCTGGGGAATTCGCCACCGGACCAGGAAGCCGCCCGTGGGGGAGGGGCACCGGTTGCTGGCCACCGCAGCTTGGGTAGCCCTCTGATCCGAGACTCGTAGCCGGTCCAGGAAGCCACCCGCAAAAGAGGGGCGCCGGCCGCCGCTGCTTGGGCAACTTGCCTCTCCGAGACTCCCAGCCAGCCCGGGAATGAGGGAGGGAGGTGCTCCGGCCGCCAGCTGCCGCTGTTTGGGTAATCGCGCGCCGCTCGGGGATCTCACCGTAGCAGAGTCTTGCAGTCAGTCTAGCCAGTCCAGACTGGGGTACACTGTGTGTCCATTCCCAGCCGTGGCCCCAGGAGCTGTTCTGCACTGTTTCTGTTCACCTAGTAGTTGCTCTGGAGGAGGAACTAAGACACGCATATCTTACTAAGCCTCCATCTTGGCCCCCTCCCTTAAGCATATTTTAATGTATGTTCTATTCGTTATAAATATAAAATTTGAAAAGTGCATTTCCCATTTGTTTGCTGCTGCTATATAGAAATACATTTGAGTTTTGTATAGTCTTTTATCCTTTTTGTATATTCATATCCTTTTATAGGTGACATTGCTAAATTCACGTTAATTATAGATATTTTTGTAGATTCCTTAGGGTTGTTATGTCATCTCTTTATAATAAAAGTTTTATTTCTTCCTTTCCCATTGTATGCCATTTTATTTTTTTCTAGTCTCCTTGCTCTTAGTAGGCTTCCCAGTACATTGCTCAATAGAAATGATAGCTGATACCTTTGCCTAGTTCCAAAACTTTAGAGAAAAGTATATAAGAATTTAACAAGTTTGATGTTAGCTGTAGGTTTTTCATAGGATACATTTTTTGTATTCCTATTTTGCTGAGTTTTGATCATGACTTGGTGTTAACTTTTGTCATGCTTTGTCTATGAATATTGAGATCCTAATGACTTTTCTTTTATTCTGTTATTGCATACAGGTTTTTAAATAATCTTTATCTTAGAGAAGTTTTAGGTTTACAGAAAAATTGGGCAGAATGTACAGAGTTCCCACATACCCTCTCACAAACAGTTTCCCCTATTATTAAAATATTGCACTGATACATTTGCTGCAATTGATGAACCAATATTGACACCTTATTTATAATTTTTGTTGATATTAGGGTTCACTTTTTGCATTGCACAGTTTCATATATAAACCATTACGGTATCATATACAATAGTTTCACTGATCTAAAAATGTCCTGTGCTTTTACCTATTCATTCCTCCCTCACTTCTGCTTGATGTTTAAATGTTGTGTTTAAAATTTTTAATTATGGTGACATATATAGCTCAAAATTTCCCATTTTAACCACATTCAAATGTATAATTCAAAGATATCAATGGCATTCAAAATAATTGCTACCATCATCACTGTCCATTGTCTCAACTTTTCTTATCTCCACAAACAAACACTCTGCACCCATTAAGCAATAAACCCTGCTTTTCTCCCTACTCTAGATCCTGGTAAACCATAATCTTCTGTTGGTCAGTAGGAGATTTGCTTATTCTAGGTATTTCATATAAGTGAGAACATACAGTATTTGTCTTCTCCTACTGGCTTTTTCACTCAACATGATGTCTTCAAGTTTCATCCATATTGTAGCATTGTATCAGAACTTCATTCCTTATTACAGCTCTGTGATATTCCATTGTGTTCTTGTTTATCCATTCATTTGTTTTATGGACACTTGGATTGTTTACATCTTTTAGCTATTATAAATGATGTTGCAATAAAGATGGGCTTGGTGTACAAATTTCTGTTTGAGTCCTTACTGCCATCTTATTTGAGTATATAGCAAGAAGTGGGATTTTTGGGTCATATGGTAATTCTATGTTTAACTTTCTGGGGACCTGCCTAACTGCTTTCAACAGTGGCTGAATCATACATCGAGCTTTGAATGTTAAACCAGTCTACTATTTATTTGATTCATCCTGGCTAGTTGTGATGTAATATCTTTTAAATACTCAATGTTTTAAAAATTTTGCATCTAATTTTATAAGAAAGAATGGTCTCTTTTTTTATAGAGGACTTTTCACATTTCTTTTCTTGAAATGTCTTTTTCAGGATTATGCTGGGCTCATAATATGAGTTGGGAAATTGTCCTTCCTTTGTTTTCTGAAAGGTTTGTGTAAGTGAGTGATATTTCTTCCTAATTGATATAGTGTACCAGTGTGTTTACTATTTCATTAGTTTCTTCATCTTGTATTTTGCAGCTTTGTTATTAATGGCATATTCATGATGACTGTTCAGTCTTCCTGATGAATTGGTCCATATATATATATATATATATATATATGAAATGTACCTTTCTATCCCTGATATGATTCTTTGTCCTGAAGTTTGCTTATTTAGTTTCCTTGCTGCTAAAACAAATACCATGAAATTGGTTGGCTTAACAAAAAATTTATTGGCTCTTAGTTTCGGACGCTAGAAGGCATGTTTTTTGCAGGATCAGTATTTTCTGGCTGATCAGCAATCTTAGGGTTTCCTTGATGTTCTGTCACATGTCAATGCATACAGCAGCATCTCTCTCTTTTGGGTTCTGTTGGCTTTCAGCTTTTGGCTGGTCCCTGTGGCTCTCTCTCTCCTTCTCTCTCTCTCTTTGTGTGTGTGTCTGAATTTCATTCTTTTTATAAAGGAACTCCAGTAATCAGGATTAAAACCCAACCTGATTAGCTAGACCATACCTTAACCGGAAGTACCATCTTCAAGAGCTCCTATTTACAATTGATTCACAACTACAGGACCAGGGATTAGGTCCTGAACATGTCTTTTGTGAGGGACATGGTTCAATCTCCAACATCTACTTTTTCTGGTATTAAAATGCTCAAATGAGTTTTCTTAGAATCATTATTTGAATGATATATTTTCTTCCATATTATTACTCTCAACCTATTTGTGTCTTTATATTTGCAGTGAATTTCTTGTGTACAGCATGTAGTTGGGTGTTGCTTTTCTATCCACTCTGACATTCTGTTTTTCAGTTTGAGAATTTAGTCCATTTACTTTTAATATAATTTTTGATATATTTGAATTTAAGTCTATTATCTTACTTCTTGCTTTTATTCCTCATAATATTTTCTTGTTCAAGTGTTCCTCACTTCTTGCCATCTTTTAGGTAAATCAGATTTTACTAAATTTAATTTTCATTGAATAATTGATTTTTTTTTAAGCTAAACCTTTTAGCCTTATACTTTAGTGGCACCTCTGGAGAGTATCATATTCATCATTAACAGTTTATTTAGAGTTAATATTGTAAAACTTCATATAAAATATAAATCTCATCATTTTATTTTATCTTTCCATTTTGTTGTTACTGAAATACATTTCATGTCTACATATGTAATACAGTACTGTTGTTTTGCTTTGAATAGCCAGTTGCCTTTTAATGAAATTAAGATGAGAAAGAATATATAATCCTTTATGCTACCCACATATCATTCATTTCCTGTGGTCTTCATTCCTTTCTATAATTCTTAGTTTCCACTGGATTCATTGCCTTTAGCACTTCTTACAGTGAATGTCTGCTAGTGATATAAATTATCTTGGATCTCTTTTATATGAAAATAAATTTACCTTTTTTTTCTGAGGGATATTTTTATTTGAATCTAGAATTCCTGGTTTTCTCCCTGCCCCTCTTCAGCACCTTAAAGATATTATTCCATTGTCTCCTGTCTTTCCAATTTTCTGATGTGAAATCAACTGTCATTTGTACCATCATTTCCCTATATTTAATATTTCTTCTAGCTCCCTCCCTTCCTCTCCTTTTCTTTCAATCTTTCTTCTTCTCTTTCTATTCTAAAACAGAAAGACTTTCTCTTCTGATATTTTCTTAGTTCTAGAATTTGCATTCTTTTTCCTTCCTTGAGTTGTCTTTTCGCTGCTAAAGTTCCCTTTCAGTTCACACATTATTTTCATCTTTTCCTTTAAGTTCTGGAACATATTTATGATAATTACTTTTTTTTTATTAATCAAAAAAAGAAATTAACACAACATTTAGAAATCATTCCATTCTACATATGCACTCAGTAATTCTTAGTATCATCACCTAGATGTATGATCATCATTTCTTAGTACATTTGCATCGATTTAGGAAAAGAACTAGCAAAACAGCAGAAAAACATATAGAATGTTAATATAGAGAAGAGAATTAAAATAATAATAATAATAATAATAATATATATATATAAAGGAAAAAGAAGAAAACAAAAACAAAAGATACAAACAAACAAAAAACTATAGTTCAGGTGCAGCTTCATTCAGTTTTTTAACATAGTTACATTACAATTAGGTGTTATTGTGCTGTCCGTTTTTGAGTTTTTGTATCTAGTCCTGTTGCACAGTCTGTATCCCTTCAGCTCCAATTACCCATTATCTTACCCTGTTTTTATCTCCTGCTGGTCTCTGTTACCAATGATATACTCCAAGTTGATTCTCGAATGTCGGTTCACATCAGTGGGACCATACAGTATTTGTCCTTTAGTTTTTGGCTAGACTCACTCAGCATAATGTTCTCTAGGTCCATCCATGTTATTACATGCTTCATAAGTTTATCCTGTCTTAAAGCTGCATAATATTCCATCATAGGTATATGCCATAGTTTGTTTAGCCACTCGTCTGTTGATGGACATTTTGGCTGTTTCCATCTCTTTGCAATTGTAAATAATGCTGCTATAAACACTGGTGTGCAAATGTCCGTCTGTGTCTTTGCCCTTAAGTCCTTTGAGTAGATACCTAGCAGTGGTATTGCTGGGTCATAATCCATTCTGCCAGTCTATTTCTTTTGATTGGGGAATTCAGTCCATTAACTTTTAGTGTTATTATTGTTTGGATATTTTCCTCTACCATTTTGGCTTTTGTATTATATATATCATATCTGATTTTCCTTCTTTCTACACTTTACTCCATACGTCTCTCTTCTGTCTTTTCATATCTGACTCTAGTGCTCCCTTTAGTATTTCTTGCAAAGCTGGTCTCTTGGTCACAAATTCTCTCAGTGAATTTTTGTCTATAAATGTTTTAATTTCTCCTTCATTTTTGAAGGACAATTTTGCTGGGTATAGAAGTCTTGGTTGGCAGTTTTTCTCTTTTAGTAATTTAAATATATCATCCCACTGTCTTCTAGCTTCCATGGTTTCTGCTGAGAAATCTACACATAGTCTTATTGGGTTTCCCTTGTATGTGACAGATTGTTTTTCTCTTGCTGCTTTCAAGATCCTCTCTTTCTTTTTGACCTCTGACATTCTAACTAGTAAGTGTCTTGGAGAATGCCTATTTGGGTCTATTCTCTTTGGGGTGCGCTGCACTTCTTGGATCTGTAGATTTAGGTCTTTCATAAGAGTTGGGAAATTTTCAGTGATAATTTCTTCCATTAGTTTTTCTCCTCCTTTTCCCTTCTCTTCTCCTTCTGGGACACCCACAACATGTATATTTGTGTGCTTCATATTGTCATTCGGTTCCCTGATCCCCTGCTCAAGTTTTTCCTTTCTTTTCCCTATAGTTTCTGTTTCTTTTTGGAATTCAGATGTTCCATTCTCCAGTTCACTAATTGTAGCTTCTGTCTCTTTAAATCTACCATTGTAGGTATCCATTGTTTTTTCCATCTTTTCTACTTTGTCCTTCACTCCCATAAGTTCTGTGATTTGTTTTTTCAGATTTTCTATTTCTTCTTTTTGTTCAGCCCATGTCTTCTTCATGTCCTCCCTCAATTTATTGATTTGGTTTTTGAAGAGGTTTTCCATTTCTGTTCGTATATTCAGCATTAGTTGTCTCAGCTCCTGTATCTCATTTGAACTATTGGTTTGTTCCTTTGACTGGGCCATATCTTCAGTTTTCCGAGCGTGATCCGTTATTTTCTGCTGGTGTCTGGGCATTTGATCAGATTTCCCTGGGTGTGGGACCCGGCTGGTTGAAAGGTTTTTCTGTGAAATCTCTGGGCTCTGTTTTTCTTTTCCTGCCCAGTAGGTGGTGCTCGTGGCGCTAGTCTGTCTGCGGGTCCCACCAGTAAAAAATGCTGTGGCTCCTTTAACTTGCCAATCCGAATCTCACAGTCGGCCCAGGAAACCGCGCGTGGAGGGGGGGTCACCGGCCACCACGGCTTGGGGGAGTGCCAGTCCAAATTGCCCAGCTGGCCCGAGACGCCAAGCATGGTGGGAGAGCCCCGCTATCCAACGTTCGCAGTCAGACTGGGAAGCCACGTGTGTGGAAGGGACCCCAGTCACCAGCCACCCCGGCCCGGGAAAGCGCACGCCCCTCGGGTATCTCACCACAGAGGATTCTCCCTGCCCATTCAGCCATTCCAGAATGGGGTACGCTGTCTTTTTGGTCTCTGTCGTGGCTCCGGGAGCTGTTTCATATTATTTCTGTTTCTTTAGTTGCTGTTCTGGAGGAGGAACTAAGACCCGCGCGTCTTACTAAGCTGCCATCTTCTCGATAATTACTTTTTAATATTTGTTTGCTAATTCTAACTCCTGATTCATTTCAGGGTTTATTTCTATTGACTGCCTTCTTTCTTGACCACAGATCATGTTTTACTGTTTCTTTTCATTAAAAATAATTATTTTTTGTTGCATTCTGTACACTGTGGATGATATGCTGAAGGGTTTAGATTATGGTTTTTTTCTTTTAAAGAATATAAGTTTTATTCTCGCAGTCAGATCACCAGATTATTTTGGTACTCTCTGGGTTGATTTTATTACTTCTGTGGGTTTTAAGCATAGTCACAGGGGATGAACCCTACTGTAGGGCATAGTTTTAGTCCAAAGCTCAGTCCTAAATCCTAAGGGTTCTTGGGCTCCTTATCATCCCACTTTCCCACCTTCTATACTCTTTTCTATTTCACCACTGATCTGATTTGTGAAACTATATATTTAGTTAATATTTTCTAGAATTTTATATAAATGAGAACATATAGTGTATATTCTTTTCTTTCACTCAGTTGGCTTCCTTGACTCAGTATAATGATTTTGAGATTTATTCATAATGTTTCAGGTATTAGTAGGTATTCTTTTTATTGTTGCATAGTATTCAATTTTAAGGATATTATTTGTTTACCATTCATCTGCTGATGGACATTCGAGTTGTTTCCAGCTTTGAACCATTAGAAATAGGGCCAGGCACTTAACATTTATTACATTTATTCCAGTAGAAGAGGAACTTAGGAACTCTTTTTAAAATATGTTAAGCACTAGAACATTTTTAGTATTCCAATAAATCTCCTGATGACTGTTTGTATAATACTTTTCCTCCTCTTTTCTCATTAATGCCTCACATGAAGTGGGAAACAACAACCAAGAGAGGAAAAAGGTGAAATATAACAAATAAGAGAAATCTAGTTTTGTTTGTTAGAAGATGAACCTATCCATGTCTTAGTTGAAAATTGCCACAAGGATGTGAGTTTTAAATGAATTAAGGGTTGCATCATCTGAATTAAATATTCATAAGTATTCCTCTGAGAACTTTTTAATTCAGTAAGCTTTTCAATGAGCAGTTTTGTTTCATAAAGGCCTTGATGTTCATTAAACCTCATACACAATTTATATTTTTATTTTCTCTGCTTATTTTCATTTAATAAGAGACTATGGTGTTTCCTTTTTTGATAAGTATGTAACTTTTTAGTTTTTCAGACTATTTTGCTTTGCAAAGTTTTGCTTTAGTTCTCTTCCATTAAAGGAAGTGACTTATTTATATATGGAAGTATGTAGGTATTTGATGAATGTTGCTACCAAGTAGAAATGGAATGTAAGCCATTGTAAGTAGAGTTTTATTAGCTGCTAAAATTTGAAGGATTTCAATTTTCCTAAGAATTTAAATAGGGTAAAATCACTTTGGAGTTTGGTAAGGGTTCTATATTCTAATGGAGAACTTTGAACAAATTAAAAAGTAGTTTGCATTTTATGAAAATGCCAGTGGCCTAATGTAAGAATGATGTGCTCTTAGAGATGCTTTTTCTCCTCCAAAATATTTAATTGGGACTGTGCAAGCTTTGGCAGGATAATACCCCAGATGTAGTGGAGGCATGTTGTGCAGTATTATCTAGATCAATCTTTAAGACTTCTGACTCTCATGAATTTGAACAGAAATCTCCAAGTCTATGTGCTCTTCAGTCTGCTGTGGTATAAAGAAATGAGGAAGTGATTTTTTTAGTTATCTCCTTTTGCACACTTCTTAAAATTTTAACAATAATGGCATCATCTTCATTTTGGAGACCATGAGAAGTTGAGTTGCAAATAGCACATTGTCCTGCAAAGCAGCTGCCATACTATAAAATGAAAATGATCTTTACTTGTATTGAAAGGCTGATGTTACTGTTTTAGGTACAATTTCCACTTGGATAGGGCCCATCAGATATGTAGGAAAGTAATATATAGAAGATATTTGCCTAATTAATGTTTCTTTCCCCTAAATACAGCCAGATTCCACTAGGCATTTCCTAGAGCAGCATTTTATATATAATCTGTATTAATAAAGGTTAATAAAAATATATGAATTAAAACTTGAAGAGTGGTCTTGAGGTGTGATTATAAATCTGTTTGTATTTTAAACTTTTCAGTTATGGAAATAAATGTAACCATTTTGATCTTTAAAAACTTTTATTATTTTTAAATTTGGCATATTATATTATGGCACTTCCTATGATTTTTGGAGCATGACCAGGAATCTATATTTAAGAACAAAGTGATAAAAAGAAAAATATATGATAAATAATATTTGTAGTATAAAACATCTTACTAGGATATATTCTAATATGTTCTTTCTCTAAATGAAAAAAAGTTGTGTGTGTATGTGTGGTCATAGATAGCAAAAAAGGCAATATTAGGATTTGGCTAGTCAGAATGTAAGCCACAAGTATGAATAGAAATCTGGATGATCAGAGGAATGTGGGAGATTCTAAACATAGAGAATTGTTTTGATTAAACGTAAAGTGGTGTACTGCTTAGGCTTCAGTATGTATGACCAAGTTTGAATCTACCTGTGTTTATACAGCAAACAAAATTCTCACAAAATTTATCTTGCACTGTGTTGGTAGTTGACAGTTCCATTCACCAAAAGATTTGTTGAATATTCATTGTTTGTGAAATACAATCCTAGATAATCATATAGACCTATGCCCTCAAAATGCCCATGATGTGGTAGATAGAACAGAGAAGTAGAGCAAAAATTATAGTTTCACACTTAGGAGTGCATCAGAATACAGCCTTGGCCTCACTATTTGGCCCAAATCTGCTAGCAGATCTCAGTCTCTGGAAAGGTGAAGAGCAAATGGCCACCTGAGCCTTGTTTCTTGGCATTTTGACCTACAGTGTGGCCACCACATTAACCAGATTAATAATATCTAATCTCTATATAGCATCTGTTACATAAACAAAGTATGAAGTTCAAATTGAAGGTTAATATCTGAAGGCTAACTTTTTTTTTTAAATATGTGGGCAGGCACTGGGAATTTAACCCGGGTCTCCAGCATGGCAGGCAAGAACTCTACCACTGAGCCACCATTACATGCCCCAAAGATTAACTTTTAAATTTAATCATTATAAATGTAACAGAAGAAAAATATCTTTATGTGCTTTAAATGTGGAATTCCAATTAAATAGGAGGAATTAATAAAAATAGTACAAATATTAAGCAATACTACATTAGCTAGATGACTTTAGGAAGAACTTTATATATTTTCAACAAATGTTTGTAAAATTATAAAACTTATATAAAGGTAAAAAAATATATGTAAATATAAAAATTTAAATACTAAAATAAGGCAGGAAAGCAATACAAGGCAGAAGAGTACAAGTGAGGTATAGATTTCTTTTTTTTTTTAAAGATGTGGAAGAAAATTTATTTAGCTTTGTGAGCTTTTACTTACATGATAATTACCTACTCTTGGCACAGGTAGACCTTATTAAAATTCTATAAATTGCTTTAATAAGGAAAACTTTATGTTGATTTTATGAAGCTTTCAGATATTAAGTTTGAGAAACTTACTGATTATCAGGATTTGCATGCATGATCACAATCAAAATGGTAAAATAAACCAAAGAACATGACATTTTGACAACCACCAAAATGTAATCGCAATTTCTAGCCAAACACATATTCCTATGGTATACTGATTTTGAACCCTTAATTTGTTTTCCATTTTATAGTCTTTCACATTTTTTCTGAATATAGGTTACAAATAATAATCTTCGTTATCTCCCCAGTCTCAATACCAAGTCACCTTCACCTGTTGCTCCTTGGCTATATCTTTATCCTTATAAAAGTAGTATATGCTTATTAAACCAGTTATACTCCAGTAATCTTGCCAGTGTAAAAACATTAAAGAATTAAGAACAGATAATGGAGTCATTATTTCACTGATGCTAATCAGCAACAATTCTGCCTGATAAATTCTTTCAATCTCTAAACAGCACTGGAAAGAAGAGTGAAATTAGGGGAAACCTATGATATTTTACCAGCCATCATATACTTTTAATAGTTTGACAGCAGAAAAACTTGATAAGAGTAAATTAATTGGCTAGCATTTAAATACATACACTTTAATAATGAAAAAGCTTATAGATACTTACGTAAACTTGTGGAGAAGCTGACCTAGATATATAAATTAGGAGATACAAGTGTTCATCTACATTTTCTTTCATTTTTTACAGAATAGTTTATTGAAGTTTAATGTACAATAGCTCATTTGTCATTTGGAAATCTCTATTATAAAGATAATTCTTTTGCTGATGATAAACAGCAGCCTTATCTGTGATTATTCTGGACTTCCACATTGGATAAATTCAGTTTCTTCTTGAGGCATTGATTTCCTTCTGTATTTCTGAGGTGATGATTTTACTGTTTCTGTAATATCTGGAGGATGCTGAGGCATCAGCAAATCTGGTGATTTACTTTCCATAGAGTGCTGTGAAATTGCAGATGAGTGAGATGGTGTTCCTGCTGATCTCAAAGCTTCTGTTACATTGAGTTTAGGATCATCTCTTCTGTCAGGGAACCTTATCCATGGAGGACGTGTCTTGATTTCCTGAACTACCCTGCTGGCAGAAGCCATCTTTCTGCCCATCATGAGATCATAGATTTCTAATCTTTGTAGAATTGTTTACATGTATGCTAGCATCTATAACTCAGGCAAAATTACCTTTATTCTTTAATTCTATTGAAGCTATGGGTATTCAAGAGCAAATCCAATTTGGGAATTCTTATTTCTATAAGGATGCATTAAAAGCAGAATAGCAACTTCAGGACTCTAGATTTCATAGGGAGGAAAAATTGCATAATAATGTATATAATAGTTTCCATAGAAATTTTCACTTGGCCATAATAAATAACATTCAAAGTGTGAAGAAAAGAAGAAGATATTAGAGTCATGTACTCCAAAAGATCAACTAAACTCAGTTAAAAATGAGCATCTACTTAATAAAACAAATATGTAGCATGGTGACTACAGGAGCAATCTAATGAACTACAGAGCTAAGAAATAATTGTTGTAAAATTTTTAGTGCTAATATTTTTCATAATGAAAATATGATTCAGTGTCAATTAAAATATTTGATAGTATTTCATAGTTATTATTAGCTATGACCATGACCAACCCCTAACAAATATTCCAAGAAACTTCCCCCAGCCATGATTTCCAGGAAACTCATCGAGCCCACCCCAGCCCATGCAACAGTTGCGTGATACGTCTTGCCCTCCAGTAGTTGCAGCTCTCGCAGCTGCAGTCTTGTGATAAGATTTCCTTACCCAACATGCACCCTTCAGCAGTTACAACCCGGCATGACTACGGTAGCACTTAAAATTTAAACCTCACCAATGAAGAGCTACCACCTCCATGCTTAGCCCTTGCTTCTAAAATGATCGGTGAAAAATTGCCATTTCCCCTACCCAAGCTAGACAATGGAATTCCACCACTTCTCTTTCCCTGCTTCAGCCAACCATCCTATGTAAGCTGTACTCCTTCCCTTTCTCAAGACTTTGCCATCTGAGGCTTCAGCCCACCTGTGCATAGCCTTGCAATAAAATTCCTTAGTTGAGTTTTGGTCTCTTCTTCCCTCTCCCAGTTGAAAAATATCAGTTATTCTTACAGTCCATACATTTATTCTGTTATGGTAAAATTAGATTTCGAGTCTCAACTTTGGTTAGATGTATATTTTAAAACTCAACCTCTACCAGATGGAGGTGTACACTGAGTGTTAGTAAAATATAAAGGAAGGATGTTTAACTCATTTAGGGAGAAGAGATTTCCTGAATTATCTCAAATGATGAGTGGAAGTTCACTTAGTAGAGAAGAGGTGTGGTGAGTGCAAGAGAGCGGTTGGACCACAGGTGGTTTAGAATTGCTGGGGTATCCAGTTTGAGGCTGGGGTGGATTGAGTGACTGGGGAGGAGCTATTTCATAGGGGAATTTCTTTGCCAAGCTTAATAGTTTAGACTTTTTCCTACTGAAGTGTTTTGAGGAGGGGAGTGAATTTTTCAAATTTGTATTTTACATCATTCTCTGGTAGTTTTTTGTAACAACAATGTGGAAATTGTATTTGACAGCATCAAGACAATTTAAGAGGCTGCTGGAATAGCCAAGGAGGATGATGAGATATTGGTAGAGTTGAGAATTAGTTTCAGAAGTAAAATCAGTAAGACTGGCGATGGTTGGATTTGGAAAGATAGGAAGTAAGAAGCCGCTTAAGTTTCAGGGTGGAGTAACCAACTGAACTTGCCATTGGAAGAGCAAATGCAGGTAAAGGTAAGGTTTGTAGTAAAGAAAGATGTAATGTTGGACTTTGACTGCTCATGAGTTATCAGAGTGTTTAAGCTAGTAGACATCTGGATGCAGGCATCTAAAGCTCTGAAGAGTGACCAGGCACAGCCTGAGGGGGATGCCATGTGGCAGATTAATTATGTGCTCTGATATATACTTGTTTTTATTCTTATTCTGCATTCCTGTGTAGATGTGAAGGCATTGTAAATTGGAGCTCTTGAAGGTGTTATGTTCCAACTGAATGAGGGTAGGCTCTAATTGGGATTACTGAAGTCTTTTATAAGCAGAAGAAATTCAGATGCAGTCAGAAGGAGGAGCTGGAAGCTGGAAGTCAGTGGGAACTGGAAGAGAAAGGCGAGGTTGGATATAAGCCAAGGAACTGCAAAGATGCTGGCTGCCAGCACCAGAATGTTACAGGTTTGGGGAAAAAAACCAACGCCTCCCTGAAGCTTCGATTTTGGACTTTAGATTCAGAGCTGTTACCCAGCGACTTCCCATTGTTCAAGCTACACCATTGGGTGGTATTTATCATAGCCACTGGAAGCAAAGGGATGTGGATTTGAGATCTAGCCTCATATAAGTGGCAGATAACACAATGGGAGTAAATGAAATCACTGGAGGAGAGCAGCAGAATGTTAGCAGGAAAAAAGGAAAAACAGCACATGACAAGGGGGATGAATAGTGCTGGAGTAGGGAAAGGGTTTTCATTTTTTAATTGTGTGGACAGGCTAGGCTGCATAGAAAAAGTGAGGCTGGAGCAATAACTTGAAGGTGGTCAGGGAGTCAGCCACCTGCTTGTTGGGGGAGGAGCATTGCAGGCAGAGGGAGCAGCCAGAGCAAAAACCTTGACTTGGGAGCCTGTTTGGGGTGTGCTAGGAGCATTGAGGAGGCCAGAGTGGCTGGAGTGGGTGAGTGAGGGCGGAGAATGGTAGGAGGGGTGGTCATCGAGGTAACATGGGGCCAGATCAGGTAGGGCTTTGTGAGTCTTTGTGAGGACTTTGGCATTTCCTCTGTGTGAAACACAAAAGCTTCAGGGGGGGTTGAGCAAAGGAATGGCATTGTCTTAAATTTTAAAAGAATCACTATGGCTGCTATATTGGAAATAGACTGGGGATGAAGACAGTAGTGTAAACAAAGGACCTTAAGGTGGCTACTTAAGGGACAATCAGGGACAGCTTCCAAGTTTGTCTCCTGCCAGTGCCTAGGCTCATGTCGTATGTGCTCTCTTCCCACCTCAGAGCCTTTGCACATTCTCATCCATGTGTATGAAATGCCCATCTGTTTCCATTCATCTTTGCCTAATTAATTCCTCCTGCACTTTCAAATCTCTTAAATTGCATTCTCAGTAAGCATGTGAGTAGTAAATAAGTCTACCTTAATTAGAATCTACACGCCAATTAGTAAATTCTATGTGGGCAGAAACTGTTTTGCTTACTATTATATTCATTGCTTGTTATAGGTAACCCAGTAAATATTTGCTGGATGAGTTATGAGTGAGAAAATGTGTGATTGAATGAATGGATGAAATAATGAGGGTGAGAGAAGGCTCTAAGCCTGTAGCAAAAATATTCAATGAATTGGATCCCTGGCTCAGTGATTTCAATGAGGAAAGATAGAGGTTGGTGTAATAAATGTCAAGAGCCTTATAGAAAGAGAGGTCATCTGTCTTGACAGCCATCAAGAACAAGGGCCCCCTCTCACTTCTCTCCACCCCTTCAGTCCTTTGGAAATTAGAAAAGCAAAGAAGAGAGTTGTAAAAGCCCACAACTGTTTGATGATATTGTGAGCCACTGATTGTACATCATGTGTAGAATGTTTGTATATCAAGAATGTTTGTATGTTTGTTTTGAACAATAAGAATATTTTTTTAAAAAATTATAAAAGCCAAGAGACTGTGTAACTCAATGGAGGGGAATGTCTATAGAAAGAGAAAATAATTCGCAAATTTATTGAGTATCATTAACCCAAAGCAGATAGTCTCTGAATTAAGAAATTTAGTCTTAGATTATAAATATCTAAGAATGACTAGTGTTCGTATTTACATTAGATTTTCACAGATCTTATAATTCACACTCAGAACTAGACTCAGCAAATGTGTTTTGTGACAACACCTTTAGTTAAGCTGTTTATTAAAACTTTGGCTGTGAAAATAAGGACACCTCAAAGTACAGTAAATAAATTTGAGGAGACTTTTCCGTATTTCTGTTAGCTGGAAGAGATTTTCCAGAAAATGGAATGCTTGGACAATGGTCACTGTGTTATACTAGAGTGACTGTACTTACAGAAAGTCCAGGAATTTGAAAACTATGAACTCCTAAACTGACTGAATGTTGTCTCTTTTCTTTCCACCTGTCTTCAGGAGTGTCTTCAGTGTGCTTGGATGCACTTCCAAGTGCATCATAACACTGCTATAATTTTACCACTGGGGGGCTCAATGGGCTTCTAATGTTTTTTCAGCAAATAAAATCTTATATTTTTATGACAGTGAGACTTTGGGACAGGGTTTTTTCACCCTTTTTTGAGAAAACATTTTGGAGGGAGTACCTTTAGATGACCAAGTGGATGGATCAGTGCAGCCATGAAGCCTTTGTAAATGTCCTCAAAGATGGAAAATCTTGTCATTGCTACATGTTAACTGAAATCAAATGGGCTAATGAAATTTCTCTCTTGGGGAATAAAAAGGAATAGAGCTTGAACTGAACACAACTTTTGCTCAGTTAGATGTACATGTGCATACATGTGTGTGAACATGTGTATTCTAGTGGGAGTGTACAGGAGCAGTGGAGTTGAGAGGTCTGCATAGTCTAGGAACTCCATTATGAGTGTAGTTGGGTGGGAAAGGGAATGTTTTAAAGGACTAATTGGAGGGATATATGGACATGGATGTCTAGGGAGTCAGCTTCCTGGGCAGCTCTTGGATTCCTTGTTGCATGTATTTTTTCAAAGATGATTGTGGTACTTTTCCTGGCTGTGTTGTATGTACCTCTCTCAGGCTGATGCTGGAGCATAGATTGAGCACAGAAATTCTAACATGAGTGCCACATCAATTTGGCATCTGTATATATTTGTGTGATGCTTACAAGCATCTAGGGTAAATGAAATGCTCTGCAAAGACTTGAAGGCAATGTTGGCCCCAAAGTGAAAGAATAAAATCAGCGTAAAGTCAAGAGACAGATATATCAAAATTATTCTCCCAGATTTAGCAAGACTTGACTGCAAACTACTAGAAAGATTAGCATATTTATGCCAATCAGAAGGAAGATGATTGCTCAGACTGAAGCCTACATGAAAGTAGGGAAGAGTCTAAGAAACTCTGAAGAAACTTGGCTAAGAATTGCTCAAGAAGGCTGGCATGGAGATTTCAAGTCTTCTGACTTTCTCACTATGGTGGTGATGCTTTTGCCTCTAAAATTTTGAGTCATCATCGAATTCTTCTTATTCTCGTTTCATGCTTATTCAGCTACATTTTGGTTTTTAATTTGTCCTTGTCTTAGATTTTCCTTTTGAGAGCAAATACCACTCATATCAATGTGAGTATTCGGATTCATTGATACATCTGCAGCTCAGCACCTGCAAGCATGGTGTGCCAAAATAAAGGTTCTGACATGGAAGAGTGGGAAATAGGGCTCTGGACCATGGTGAATTCATCAGGTTAAATGCCACCTTCTTAGGCTACTGTAGTCTGCCAGGAGCCTGTTGTAGTGATGCCTCCTACCATCTGTTTTCTTTCCTCTCTCTGCAAATCTCACTAAATGTTTCACAGAGTAAATCAGAAGGAGAGACTGGGACCAGGAAAACCACAATTTTTTAAAAGGAAATACCAAGTATTGTCATTATCAAAATTTTTCATTTTATTCATGAATCAATGAAATCAATGAATCAATGTCTACAAGGTGCTTTACATTTTCTATTTTCTTCTCCTGTGGTCCACCACAGTTTGCCAGACAATAACATGTAATAGTTCCTCCCTTTGAAGCTTGGTTTTCTTGCTGTGAAACAGCAGCCACAACTTTTAGCAAAGTCTCCCTAGGTAGGCAGAGAACAGCCAGCAAATGGCTTAGCTTTGGGGCTTCCTACCTTGGCAGTTAGAAGAACTGAAGCAGTTCCTTCACTCACAGATTTGGGGTCATCCTACCAGAGTTATTCTTGTCTAAGGGAAATGGAAAAGCTTGTTCTAACTCATCCCACATCACTAGCAGCCTGTTTTGCACCCTCAGCAGATCATTTGGGGGAACTTCAGTCTGGGCTGAGCAATGGTACCTGCTGGTTCTGGGGAAGGGGGCAAGTCTTAGGGGTGGCAGCCACCACTTCCTCTAGACTGTCTATGGATATCTTTGGAATTCCCATGTCTGGCCTCACAGAGTGCCACTGCACTGATCTTTAGAGGATCTTTGGGATTTCTTGCTCAAGGAACAACAACAACAAATAGACATGGAGGTAACTGTTGCACACCTGAGCTTTCCTAGGAACTTCCTGGGAGTGTTACTGCTATGAAAGTGACTAAGACTGCAAGGGCATAAGGAAGTATCTGAATACTCAAATTAAAATGGCTTAAATAAGAGGCCTTTTTAAATTTCTCACTTAAGGAGGAATTTTGAGGTAGACAGTTCCAGTATCCATTTGGCTGTTCATGAGAGTTTTAAAAAATCCAGGTGCTCTTCAGATTTCCCTTCTGCCATCATCACATGTCCCTGAAGTCTCTCCTCCTGCTCATGGGATGACTCCAGCAGTTCCAAGTATCTTATGCGCCCTTATAATGTATATAAGTAGGGAAAGGATTGGTGGGTGTCTCTTTGTATATTCATATTTTTACCAAGGAAGAAAATCACTACTGAATTATCTAGCAGTCTTCATCTTAGTTTTCTTGACCAGAACTGAATCACATGCCCACCTTTTATCCAATCACCAGTACAGACTATATTTAGCCTCAATCTAGACCAATCTCAGTTGTCTTCCTGGGAAATGGCACATGGCTACCTAATACTCTTCATGAAAATAAGGGATATGACATAAAGGAAGATGGCCAGCTGATTACTGTCTTTCCCGAGGTCTGAAAAGAGAAAATTGATTTATATTATATTAAAGAGAATTTAGAATGGCTCCAAGGAAGCATGTTCACAAGAAAGTGATATTGTGCACCAGATCATGTTACTGAGATTGTCAATATTTATTTCCTACAGATCTGAAAATAGGATGGATGAATTTTGGACTAGAACATAATTTAGTCTTGGTTGGAGGCTGGAAAAGGGGCTAAATAACCTTAAGAGTGTCCGTCATCATGTGAATAGGAGAAATGTCAGCAAGGAAATAGCTAAGAACTGTATTAAAATTGTTGTAAATGGACAAGGCCCCTCAAGCTGTGAGAGTCTTTCATGTTCAGAAGAATGATCTGTCTCATTTCTGTGACCATGCTCTTCTAGTTCAGTTGGACTTAAACTTTACTATGCATAAAAATTAATTGGCAGCTCACTAAACATACATTTTCTTGGGCCCCATTTTCCAGAGATGTTGATTGTGTAGATACACTCATTTTCTATTACTGAGTAACAAATTATTACAAATGTAACAGCATAAAATAGCACTTATTTATTATTTCACAGTTCTGTAGGTCAGATGTTTATGTGGGCTTCACTAGGTTTTCTTAGCTTAGGGTTTCACAAAGTTGAAATCAAGGTGTCGTCTAGGCTGGGCTCTTATCTGGAAACTAGAAAACAATGAGCTTCCAAGTTTCCTCCACTTGGTAAAATTTACTTCCTTGCAGTTGTACTTTTGATCAGAGATCATTCTTAGCACTTTGAGGCTGCTCTCAGGTCTTTGTCAGTTTCCTACATCACAGAACAGAGAAAGTCCCTTGCGTTAAATATCTCTCAAACTGTTAATGTCTGGCTTCTCCTTCTGCAACCAGCTAGGGAAATCTGCTTTAAAAGATTGTTTTAGTTATCTCACTGCCAAAACAGCATGCAATGGATTGGCTTAAACAATGGGAATTTATTGGCTCATGGTTTTGAGGATAGGAGAACTCCAAAATCAAGGTATCATCAAGGCAGTCTTTCTCCCAGAAACCTATGGTGTCCTTGACTTTTCTTTCACATGAAACACACATGATGGCCTCTCCAACTTATCCTTTCTCTTCCAGTTTCCATTGACTTCCTCCCTCTGGCTACTCCCTTTCACTTTCTATCTCTGTGGCCTTCCCTATGAGGGAAGATTAAGATTAAGACTAAGACTCATCCTGATTCAGTTGGGCCACAACATACCTGAAATAACCTCATCAAATCAGTGTGTTTACAATGGATTTATACCGTCTGGAATGGACTAAGTTTAAGAACATGTTTTTCTGGGGTACATGGCTCCAAGCCACCACAAAGGGCTCATGTGATTTGGTTAGACCCACCAAAATAATCTGTCTTAAGGCCAACTGACTAGTAACCTTAATTATACATGCACAATCTCTTGTGCCATGTGATGTAATAATTATTTGCACCTTAGCAGGGGAAATTCAACCTTCCAGATCCATGAACATCCTACCCTTGCAGTGTGCTGATGATGGCTCTTCACAGGATGAATTGGCTCTATTTCCTGCACCTACCTTTCTAGGGAAGAAGTGACAAGCCCTCCTTTTTAAAACATTTTGATAGATCTTAGAAAATGTACTTGTGGTAAATATTCAAAAGAAGGGAGAAAATAAGCTATGATTTATTATTGATATCACTTTTGATTTTGATGTAAATAAGTTTGATTTATTGCTTTACTTTAATTTGATTTATAGCTTTACTTTAACTTGCCTAAGCAACTTTCAAATTAGATGCCTATTATACACATAATGATCTTCCTTTTAGTAAAGGATATTTAGTAGTTTGTCACCTGATTACATAATAATCTAAGTTTTTATTTACTACAGTGTGCACATTTAAATGAAGAAAACTGATTTTTTTTAAATTACAGTAACAGATGCTGAGTGTTTTTATCAGATCTTATAAATTCTTATATCACAAGCATAAGAGCCTTTAAGAGGTTTTCCAGATAGCTTATCTTTAGTTTTTCAACTTCTGTATTTTAGTTTTAACTAATAAAATAGAAATTTTATAGAATATTATATACAGTTCTTACTCTTAAACAATTAATGCCAAATATTTTTTAATAACCTGTTTCCTGACTGTTTAGTTGGGGTATAATTGATATACAATAAGCTGCTGCCTGTATTTAAAGTGTTCAAGTTGATAGATGTTATAGATTTATGTCCCTGGGAGACACTGCCAAAATAAAAATAATGAACCCATTCATCACCCACGTGAGTTTCCTCATGCACCTTTATAAGCCCTGCCTCTCACCACCCCTTGGCAAACACTGATTTGCTCTCTGTATCTATAGATTTATTTGCATTCTCTGGAATTTTATATAAATGGCTAATAAAGTATGTATTTTTTGGTTGTCCTGACTTTTTTCACTCAGCATTATCATTTTGAGATTCATGTTGTATGCATTACTAGTGCACTCCTTTTACTGATGAAAAATTTTCCATTTGTATGATAAAATATAGCAACTAATTTACATATTCACTTTTTGGTAGAGGTTTGGAGTGTGTCCAGTTTCAGACTATTAGGAACAAAGCTATTATGAACATTCAGATACAAGTCTTTGGATTTACATGTGCTTTCATTTCTCTTAGCTATATACCCAGGAGTGGAATGGCTGAATCATATGGTAGGTGATTGTCAACTTTTTAAGCAACTACTAAACTGTTTCTCCACCTACCAGAAGTGTATGAGTTCCATTTCCTCCACATCCTCACCATCAGTTGGTATGGTTTGTTTTCTTAAATTGTAGTCATTCTGGTAGGTGTGTAGTGAGTGATACCTTATTGTGGCTTTTAACTTGCATTTCTCTAATGACTGATGATGTTTAGAACTTTTTAATGTGCATATGTGACATTCATATATCTTTTTCTTTTTCTTTCTTTTTTTGGGTGATGGGTCTGTTCAAATTTTTTTGCCCATTTTTGTCTTGTTTTTTTAATTTTTAAAAATTTCTATATAATTATGGATTCAAATCCTTTATGAGATATATGATTTGCAAATATTTTAGCACTGATTATAGCTTGCCTTTTCATTTTCTTAAGTCTTTTATTATTATTATTATTATTTTAACAGTCTTTTAAAGATCAAATTTTTTTTTAATTTTGAGGAAGTCAGACTATATAATTTAAAAGTTTTTGTGTCATTATTAACCCAAATATACAAAGATTTTCTCCTATGTTTTTTCTAAAAGTCTAAAAGTCCTATAATTATGGGTTTTACATTTAGTCCTATGATACATTTTGTATTAAATTTTGTATATGATGGGTTAAAATTTTTTGTATATAATTATCCAATTATTTACCATCTTTTTGTTGTAAAAACTCATTTTTTGAGGGCCTTCAATCTTTATTGAAAATCAGTATTCCTTGTAAGTAGAGGTCTATTTATAAACTTTCTATTTATAGACTTACTTTTATGATCTGTTCATCTATTCGTTTACCTTTACACAAATGTTACACTGTCTTGAATATTGTAGCTTTACGACAAGTCCTGAAATCAGTTCTTTAATTTTGGTTTTCTTTTCTCATGTTGTTTTGGCTAGTTTAAATCTTTGAATTTCCATATGAATTTTAGATTCAGTTTGTCAGTTTCTACAAAATATCATGGCTAGATTTCGATAGTGATTGTTTTTTTTTATTTATGAAACATATCTACATACAAACACAAACATTCTTACCATATGATCATTCCATTCTTATTATAAAATCAATAACTCACAATCTCATCACCTAGTTGTATATTCATCGTCATGATCATTTCTTAGAACATTTGCATCAATTCAGAAAAAGAAATATAAAGAATTCAGAAAAAAATTCATACATATCATACCCCTGACCACTCCCTTTCATTGATCACTAGCATTTCAATCTACTAAATTTATTTTAACATTTGTTCCCCCTATTATTTATTTTTAATCCATATGTTTAAATTGTCTGTTGATAAGGTAGATATAAGGAGCATCAGACACAGGTTTTCACAACCACACAGTCACATTGCAAAAGCTATATCGTTATACAATCATCTTCAAAAAACATGGCTACTGGAACATAGCTCTACATTTTCAGGCCATTCCCTCCAGCTGCTCCATTACACCTTAACTAAAGAGGTGATATCTATTTAATGTGTAAGAAGAACCTCCAGGATAACCCCTCTATCCTGTTTGGAATCTCTCAGCCATTGACACTTTATTTTGTCTCATTTCACTCTTTGCCGTTTTGGTGGAGAAGATTTTCTCAATCCCTTGATACTGAGTCCCAGCTCATTCTAGAATTTCTGTCCCACGTTTCCAGGAAGGTTTACACCCCTGGGAGTCATGTCCCATGTAGAGAGGGGGAAGGCAGTGAGTTTGCAATGCTTTGTAGCTTTCACTGTTCAGGTCTTGGTCATTTTGGTCACATTGATCCCTAAATATTTCATATGTTTGATGCTATTATGAGTATATTGTTCTTTAAAATTTTCTCTTTCTTATTATGTATTTTAAAATGCAATCTATTTTTTGTATATTGATGTTGTATACTACATTGTTGCTAAACTCATTTTAGGTCTAATGTCTAATGACATTGACATCAATGAATAAAGACGTCTTCCTTTCCAAACTAAATGCTTTTTATTTCTTTTCTTCCTGAACTGGCTAGAAATTCCAAATGTTGAGTAGAAGTGCTGAGAGTGTGCATCCTTGTCTTGTTCCTGATCATAGGGGGAAACATTTAATCTTTTGTCTTTTGCCATTATGATGTTACCTTTAGGTTTTTATAGATAATCTTTATTAGTTGACAGAGTTCCTTCATATAATTAGTTTGATGAGAGTTTTTATTAGCAATAAGTGCTAGAGTTTTGTCAACTACTTTTTTCTGCATTTATTGACATGATCATATAGTTTTTCTTTTGAAATTCATTAATGTGGTAAATTACATTGATTAATTTTTTTATTTGTTACATTAACCTTGCCTTTTTGAGGGAAAACCCACTTGATTATGATATAGGATCTTCTATATATATTGTTGGATCTGATTTTCTAATATTTTGTTCAATATTTTTGCAAATATGTTCATAAAGGTTATTGACCTCTAGTTTTCTTTTCTGGCAATGTCTTTATCTGTTCTGATAGCAAGGAAATGCTGATCTTTGTGGAATTAGTTGGAAAATATTCTTCCTCTTCAAATTTTCAGGAAGAATTTGTATAGAATTGGTATTACTTTTTTCTGTAAATGTTTGGTAAAATTTACTAGTGAAGCCATATGGGCCTGGAGTTTTCTTTGTAGAAAGAATTTTGACTAAACAGTCCGTTTATTTACCAGTTATTTATCAGGTTCTCTATTTCTTTTTGAATGAACATTGTGCCTTTCAAGGAATTTTTCTGGTTAATCAGAATTGTTGAACTTATTGACATAGAGTTGTTTTAATATTCCCTTGTTAGAGTTTTATTATTTGTATGGATGTGTAGGGATGCCACTGATGCTTTAAATATCTATATTTATTCATATTATTCTCAATAGACCCAAGGTTCCTCTGTCAGGATCAGACCATTGTCATTTCCTTACAGCAGTTGCCACATTGGCTCCTTTTTCCCTCAGTCTTTCCCTCTTTTGGAAGAATAGGACTTTATTATAGAGAACCTCTCATATATTTCACAAAGCTGACTCTCCCCTCTTCTGGCCAGAGCCACGAGGAGCTCTTTCTCCGAGCTTCACTGTGAGAACATGGTGTGTTTACTGAAGGTGAACTCCCGCACTGTGTGTCCTCTGGGTGTTTCTTACTGTTATGTTGCACACTCAACTTCCAGAAATCCATCAAAATTACAGTTTGTGGCTCTGATGGCTTTGCTCCAGTTAAGCAGATCTCAGCTTTGACTCTCTGGATTCACCTGTATTTCTAGATTTGCCTGTAGCCTCAGTTCTGTAACAGGCCTGAGAAACCTAATTGATTTTTCAATTTGGTCCATTTTTTATTATAGAATGAGAGTAATAATTTCCAAGCTCTTTATATGTCAGAACTGAAACTGGAAGTAAGAAGTCCATTTATATATATTTTAATACATTCTTATTTATTAGTTTTCTTATGACTGGATTTGGCCACAAATTATTACCAGTTTCTTATTTGTGATACGTAATTATCTTGATGATTAAAAATCATCTGTATTGTACTAAATATGTGAAAATGTTAGGTAGAAATAAGGTGATAGAGATTTTTATGCACTAAATAGCTTCAGATTACTCTAGTGCTCAGATTATGTTTGTTGTATTAGGGTACTCTGGTAAAACAAAACTGATTTGTATTATATTACAACATAATATAATTATATATTTATATTAAATCATGCTATATTACATACATTATACTGTATATTATATACAGTATATACAGTATTATATAGTATATACAAATGTTAAGTGATTATTATAGGAATTGGCTTACATGACTGTGGGCATTGGCAGGTTGCAAGCTGGAAGCACCATTGAAGGGGAAATTGTTTTCCTCAGGAGAAACTGGCAGGCTAAAAAAAAGGCAGAAATTCTTTGTGACTTCTGAAATCTTCAGTTTTGACTTTAAGACCTCTAATGACCTGGATGAAAAGACTCCCCTTATTGCCTAGGGCAGCCTCCTTTATTGACTGTAGATGCAATCACTTTGTTGCTTGTAGATGCAATTAACTGACTAATGATGTAAATCCATCTACGAAATACCTGTACAGTAATAGTTCAGTGCTTGCTGGACCAAACAGCTGGACACCATAACCTAGACAAGTTGACACATGAAATTAACCATCATATTTGTTTAATTTTTAAAGTTTTCAGTGACATTTAGAAAACTACTGTGTGCCTTACTGTATTAAAAGAACTATTGTGAGATTACTGAAGATAATATTTTGAGTTACTGATTAAAATGTTTTCCTCTAGTGGCAGTCTCAATAATGATTTTTCATTCTCTACCAGCATACCTATTCTCCACAAACAGTTTGAAGTTTTGCCTCTGTTAAGAGCTTGAAAACCAATGTTTACTGATAAGATTAAATGTAAGTTATGATACATTTTTCATCATGTTCTGTTGGGAGATTATGAATGAACTAATTATAGAGTTTCAGGTAAATTATTAAAAAAGTGTGTAGGAGGTGTTCTTATTTCAGTTGTCAGTGTGAATTGACATCAAATTGAGTTCATTGAAGCTCAAGTTTTTCAGAAAATGTATTTCTGGGGCATATATTAATTAGGTGTAAGCTCTGATAATATATATTTTAATTAAAAATTTATTTTTAAATACAGCAACAAGCACAAACATCTTAACTTATGATCATTCTGTTCTACATATATAATCAGTAATTCACAATATCATCACATAGTTGTATATTTACCATCATCATCATTTCTTAGAACATTTGCATAAAGTCAGAAAAAGAAATAAAAAGACAACAGAAAAAAGTTCATACATACCATACTCCTTACCCCTCCCTTTCATTGATCACTAGCATTTCAATCTAAGTTTAATTTAACATTTGTTCCCCCTATTACTTATTTTTATTCCATATATTTTACTCATCTGTTGATAAGGTAGATAGAAGGAGCATCAGACACAAGGTTTTTACAATCACACATCACATTGTGAAAGCTGAATCATTATATGATCATTTGATAATATTTTATCATGGAAATCTAGCAATCTTCACATTGTGTCCTTTCAAACTTCTCCCTTACCCCCACCCAACAGAGCTCACTAGGAGCCATGTTTCAAAGGACAAAAACAGAGGCAGAATAAAGATGCTACAGAAGATAGTGGTTAAAACCAAGGATTCTATATCAGAATGCATGGTTTGATCCCACCTCTGTTACTAACAAACGATGTGACTTTAGGAAAATCACTTAACCTTTCAGTGCCTCAGTTTCTTCTTCTGTAAAATGGGATTAATAATGAGACTTCACTGTAATAGTCAGGGTTCCCCAGAGAAACAAAACTAATGAGATTTATTTTAAGAAGTTGACTCACATAATGGTGGAGGCTGACAAGTTGAACTCTGTAGGCTGTGGGCTGGAAATTCCAGCAAAGGTGATGTTGAGGTCTTGCGTCTGAATTTCCTAGGGGAAGCTGGCAGGCTGGTATTTTTGGTAAGAGTTGAGATTGAAGTCTTGAGACAGAAATTCTGACCTCTGGAATTGTCAATTCTTGCATGTTAAGACCTCCAACTGATTGGCTGAGACCCACCTACCTTATGGGAGGAATCTGCTTACAGTCAGTTCATTGTAGATGCTAATCCCATCTGTGAAATACCTTCACAGCTGCAGCTACTAGGTCAATATTTGACCAAACAGTTGGATACCATAACAAAGTTAAGTTGAGGGCTAACTGAGTTTCTATAAATAAAGCACTTTGAACAGTGTCTGTAACATGGAAAATGTTCTCTAAGAATTTGTCTAATAAAATAAACATACCTGCCTCTTAATTATTGTACAACCCCAGGGATCTGCTCTGGTAGAAGATAGGTTAAAGCATGTGGTTTAGCTCTGGAGTCTCCTCTCTTTACCCCATTATACAGAGGGTTCTGTGACCAGCAAGAGAGTGAGTGGAGGGTAAGGGTGTGGAAAAAGGAGTAGAAAAAATCTGTGAAAGGTCTTTTCTCTAGTCCTAACTTCTAGAGAAAGGATGAAGTCTGTTTCCCTAATCTTATTAAGCTGTTGAGTGTGTACACACCAGTTTTCAGCCACCTTTGACACATAATTTTTTAAAGCATTAGCCACCAGTTCCCTGCCACTGTGTCACCACTTCCAGTCTTGTGTTTCATCAGTGAGGCAGAATAAGACCCAGAGAGAAGGAATGAAGGCAGGACTACAGTTGCTTTGGGGTATCTTAGAAGAGAGATTGTAGATATAGTGACCAATAGTTGAGTGGAAAATTAATCAGTGCTTGCATCAGCATGTGAGGTATGGTTTGTTAGTGTTTGAGGCCAGAGATTAGCCCTGAAATCCCACCATGTCACTTCACTGCTCAAAACTTCTCAATGGTTCCACATTGCCTTTAGGATAAAACCCAGACTCTAATCAGATTTATGGATCTCCAAACTCCAACCTAATTATACCTTTGTAAATTTAGCTCTGGCTATTGTCAGATAAAATAGCTTATTCTGGCATTGATTAGCTCTTGGTATACTCCAGATTTCCTGCACTTTTTAGCTTTCACTTATTTAAGCACATCATAGCTGTCACTTGGGATGTCCTCCCTCTTCCTCTCCATTATTCTGGGCTCTGCTGGAATAAAGAGATTTAGAAAATCCAAGTCCCAACTCAAGTCAAATCTTCTGGTAATCCTTCCCTGGTGGGCCCCTGGAGTTGACTTGCCATCAGCTCCCTAGAGGGTTTTCTCAGTTTTTGAGATAAGCCTTCTAATGTTTTCCCTCAGATATCTCTTAGGTTTCTCTAACTTTTCCTCTATAAGCTAATTAATTCCTGAATATTCATTGTCTTTTTTGTCCTTGTTCTTTTGTTTGTGTCATTTCTTCAAGTAAAACCATCTTTTCTCAGAATTCTGTCTGTTGAAATCTTCCCTTTTCTTCAAAACCTGGATCACCTACCATTCACTCCCAAGTCATCTCTGATCAACATGTTGGAAATCTTTCAATTTTATAGTCTTTTGTTTAAACTACTTTAATAGTCATTTATTATGTCCCATTTCTTTTTAGTGTTGGCTGTGATATGTCTTATCTATCTAAGTCTTACAGTCTTGGAAAACAAGGACAGCTTCAAAAGTGCATCACAGTGCCTTGTGTAGAGTAGCGTCTATTTTCTTATTTATTTTTTAGAGTAGCTTTTAATAAATATTTGAATGAATAATGATATGGTATTGCTATATTTTGAGCTCCTCTAGTATATATTATCTGAACTGTCCACTTCAGTTTACATATATGGAGCTTTCCTCCCAGTAGATCACAAGATTCTTGAGGGTAGCAGTATGCCTTACACTTTGTGTTTTTTTATGGTGCTTGACACAATATTTGATAAACTCTTCCTATCCATTTTAGAAGCAAAGATTTATTCATTGATAGCATTGCTCTAAGAGAATGACCCAGTGATGAAAAATAGTATGATATGTATTATAGAGTGTTACCATTCCATTATACCCTTCAGGTTTGGAGAGGTATACGATTCTGTCCATCACCAGAAAGAAAATAGTGTTACTCTTAGACTATTGTAAACACACAGATTCTAGAGGAGGGTATACATTTTTCAATTATGATTCTCAACAAGTTGCCTTCTAGCTAACACAGAGTCTGAGACAGGAATCTGATCTATCTGGCCATTAACATTTTCTCCCCTTTGCTTTGTCATCTCTGAATTGTGGAGGCTGTTGAAGTCCTGAGCCTCACTCTGAGCTCCATCTAGAAGGGGGTGATGAGTGGTTTCTCAGTCCTTCATTATAAAATGCTTCAAGTCCTTCAGTTTCTACTCAAGCAGAACATCTGCACACATGACAGGCTTTTCTCTTGATAATTATTAACCATCTTTTGAAGTATAAATTCAAAATGCCTTTGCATTTTGTAGTCTCGCTCTTCTTTGAACCTCATAGCTGTTTGGTCAATTGCCTTAGAAAATTAAGTGTTCTTTCTTGATTAACTCATGTGAAAAATGATCTCTATTTTTTCTTTGCTTCAAAGTCATGTTGAAACTAGCATCATTTATAATAAGCTATTTAAAGGCACGCTGGTAAACTTTAGCAGACATTTGAATTTTTTTTAAGTTGGGTTTTTACATAAAATTAAATGTCACAATTTACAAGTTAAATACCAGACCAAACCAAACAACAACAAAAATGCCCAAAGCTGGAAAAGTTAATGAAATCCTGTCACAGAAAATAAAGAAGCTCCCAGTAATTGTTAAATTGATAAAATAAGTGTTTTTGAGTGAGTATTTAGTGGTGGGAGGGAAATTAGTTAACAGGGAGAATAATCACAGAAAACATTTACTATGGAAATACATACTACTGAGGAAATACACTTGAAGAAAGAAGAGTGACACAGAGATCTTTCCATGCTAATTTGGCTAATCTGAAAGGTCTACATAATATTCCTTTCTACTGTTCAAGGTGGGAGGCAAGCTTAAAGAAGGGGACATTCTCTTTTAACTAAATGTCACTCAAAAAAAAAAAGATGCACTGATGATGCTCTACTAGAATATACATAACATACTTTCCCAAAGTGACAATGACAATAAGAACAAATACATTAAATGACGCATATGCCCCATTCCATATTATGGCCAGGTAAGAGAGATAGGAGAAAGAGTGAGGGAGCCAGGAAGAGAGAGGCATGTAGGGGGACTGGCTAGGGAGGAGAGAATGGGGAAGGACATGTCCATAGACACATAGAAGAAAAAACCCAGCAGCACCAAGCAAGACACATATTTACAGAAGGGAGAGGGAACCCTGGGGAAAGAAGAGGTGGCAGCAGTAAGCACTATAGACTCTCAGTGGAATCTAAATTGGAAGGGTTAGAGGTAAAGTGTTCTTTCTCACTTGACCTTTGAGCATTTACCACTCTGAACTGTTAAGGGCTGACTAATAGTACCGGATAATTTACAATATGTTTCCTCTTTTTTTAAATCTTAGTATTGGTTTAATTGCTCCTGGAATGTTGTTTCATCTATCAGTAGCTCATCTGCTTTGGAGCTAGTGCCTTGAAGTTTCTTTTACATACCCATCCCTGTGTCCAAAGTCATGTCATTGCCTTCTTTGGAGTTGATAAATGCCCAACCTGTGGTGAGAATTTTTGTTCAGAAGGAAATTAACTGAATTGTTTTAACATTTTAATACCTATACTGCTGACACCTGTATCAGGCAATGAATAAATGATTAACTGCCATGTCTTTATAAGGTTCTTTTTAAATAGTGGCAAATCGGTCCATCAGGTGTTACTAACAGTAGGCTGAGTCCATAGTGAATGCAGACAGCAAACCTTACCATGTACCTGCTGCGTTATTCCGCTGGTGTGAGATGACTGTGAGCTATTTATTGCACATGTCTCTGAGAAACAGAAAACTTCTCTTCTGGAAGTTAGAAAACCTCAGGAGTTCATTGGTTGAATTTCCAGCTTTTACTTTATGTTCTCTTTCCAGCAAAGCCCCTTTAAGATGTTCTACATTCTGTTCAAATGTGTTCTGGTGCATGTTTTTGTTTTGACATGCTGAAGAGGAAGCTGGAAGAAGTAATTTCATGCCTTTTCAATTAAGTTCAAGTTAAAGACCTGTCTCTTTCTCTTTAAATGTTGAATGGAGGAGATGGCGAGGGAGAGGCCATGTGGTTGGGGTGACCTAGAGGCAGGTTACACACCCAGCTGAAGTCACTGGGTCACACCAAGATCCCGTCTAACTCTGAGGCTCTGTTCACAGAAATTGACCATTTGAGGAAGTCTTTTCTGTAGTTGTGATTATTATAGAGCAGCAGTTTTCAAGTCTATCATAAAATGCCCTCTTTTTATAACAATGATTTGTAATGGCTCCTTTAATATGATGAAGTAAAATGTGTAGTTTAATAGAAGTAATATAATGTCCTAATTCTGTTATAAGGGGGAAATAAGAGAAACTGTTTACAATAAAACATTAGGTACTTTGGGATCTAAATGCTCAAGCACAATTACTCTAAGTTATCTCTAAATGCCCCCTAGGGGGAGTACTACCCTTTTGCTTCTCTAGAGAACCACTGTAATAAAGGAATGTTTAATATGACTATCCCTTCCTGGTTTGCTTTAGGTATTTTTCTTATTTTTGTCACTTTCATCATCTTATTCCCTCAGAATTCTTGGGTACAGGAATAGGAACAGCTGAATTTATGCCATCCATTCTTTCACCAAGATTTCAGTTGTGGGATTCTTTACTTACAGATGACTTGTGTGGAATATGCAGACTTTTGTATAACATTTGGACCCAAGGCATGCAGTCTGAATCATGAAATTGTCAGTTTTTTTCCAAGGTGATATGAAATGATACTAGTCTAATCATTTGTAATGATGACCTCGAGTGTTTTTTGGTTTATCTGAATTCTTTACATTACAGCATTTTATTAACAAGACATTTTTGAAAAAAAAAGAAGTACTTTTTCTAAGAATATAATATAAAATATCTCCAAAGATAGATCCAAGACAATTTGATTATTGTATTTACTGAAGTGGAATCTTCTGACCCAGAATGTCAAGTATTGCCCATAGAATGTATAAATTTTACAGTATTTTATTCAGAAACTAAATTGCCTATACATTCAGCAATAAATTAAAAATCAAGATTAAGTAACTTTATTCCTTTAATCTAGCAGGGTAAATGAAAGAGCAGATATGTACTTTAAAAATAAAAATTAAAAGTTAATTGGAAAGTTAGGGCCATCCAGTTAAAGGATAAGAAAGTCATAATCATGCACATGTGATTAAATTTAGGATATGGCTTTATAATGGTGTCCTGTTAAAATTGTAGCTAAAATGTTGTTAGTAGTAAGTATGTGGTTTTTGAAATATCAGTTCTTGTGGCAAACTTAAATAGAAGCTATATACTATGTTAGCACCAATGACATTAGGATTCCTTAACTACCCTGGGGGCTGTGTGGTGTGGAAGTTACAAGGGTGAACTCTGAGGCAGGGTGCCTGGGTCTGAACCCTGGGTCTGCTGCCTGTGAGCTGTCTGAGCTTGGACAACAGACTTAACCTATTTGGCTGAAAACATAGAGATGATAATAATAGTATTTATCTCTCCTGAAGTTGTGGCAGGGATTAAATGAGCTACTGTGAACCAGGCCTGCCACAAAATTAAAGCTAGGTACAGGGTCAGTCATCCTTAGTATCACATGTCAGCGAGGACAGCCAACCTCTGTTATTGATCTGTGCCTTGTTTATGACTTTCTCTGATTCAGTGGATGTAGCTACTTGTTTTTACCCAGATGTGTCCCAAAATGGACATTTCTCTTAAGTGGATTTCCTAGAATCCCACCCTGAGTGGAGGATTCCTATGAACATGATTTATTAGGAAGCTTGCTCAAGAAGATTGGTGGGAAGGCAGGACAAGAGAGGAAGTGAGTCCGGCAAGGATGCAATGTCAAGCAGAGTCTCAGAACATAGCTGGCTCAAACTTGCAGAGGTTCCAGAGACAAAATAGGTCACACCTCAGAGGTGACCATCAGGGACAAGGGACCTGGAATGATTATATTCTCCCACCCTTGAGCTTTGGGCTGCTGGGGGGACATGAATTCTCAGGCACTGTTACATAGGCTGTGAGTCCTGCACAAGAAGGAGTTTTGTCTGGGTTTTTCTAGTTAAATTAGGTTTCCATGTCTATCATGAGCAAGTTGGTAGCTTTAATTTTTCTTCTTAAGTTTCAGTTACTTCTCAAATGAGTTTACATCATTTGCTTTTAAAATGGATTCTGCAAGAAACTGTACAAATGGTACTGTTTGGTAATTTAACAATATGCAACCACACCATCTTACAATGTGTTTAATTTGGCTGCTTAGCTTCTTCCTGAGTGTGTATGGGAATGTTCACCTCCAAGTGTTAGAAGATGCCCAGAGCCTTTGTGCACAAATTTAGGCTAGAATGAAACTCACATCAGTTGAGTTGTATTATGTACCTGATACTATATGTGAGGCTCCTTAAAAATGATATTTCATTTAATTCTCACAGCACACATATAAATTAGGCTTCATCCTAGTTTTAAGGGTAAGGAAATGGAAGTTCAGAGAGGTTAAATTACATGCAAAGCCACACAGAGCTGGAACTAAAACTAAAGTCCTTCTGAAGTCAAAGCCTGTATTTTTGCTAGTTCCTATCACATTGGAAGTTGGAAAAATCTTTATATCCTGAATTTAGGTTGGCACCTGGAGGCAGAATCTTCTGTCTTCTAGTCATCATTGCTTTTTAGTGTTTTTGAATTGTGACAGAATAAGAAGTGTGTGTGTGTGTGTGTGTGATGGGAGGTGGGGTTGAGGGAATGGGGAAGTAAGGGAAAGAAAGACAAAGAGATAATTAGCCTACTTGATAGCTATTAATAAATTTTATTCCTCTGAACAGTGTAAAGCATAATAATAAGTTGTAGAGCATTCTCTGGAAGTGATCTGTCTTTTCTCTTAATTGTGGCTATAAGCATACATATATTGCTCTCTGGAATAAAGTGGCATGCTTTTTAGAAATAAGGAAAGGCAACTCTGGGTAAAGGATTAAGCAAAGAAATGCGTTGATCTCATTTTACTTTCTCAGAAGCAGAGTAAACATGCCCTCATTTAGACCAGTCTGTGTGCACCTTCATTTTATTGACTTGGGGTCATCAATTCCCTTAGTTACTTTTGTGACAATTGTTTAAATGCAGAGAAATTGGACAGTGGAATGATTCTTTAAGGTGCTTCAGGATGTAATGCTTTATTTGCTAATAGAAAATCAGGTTGAATCTAAAAATCCCCATAAATATTGACAAGGCAAGAATGATCTTGGAGGTTCTTTTGGTTTTATCAGACCAGCAGAGAAAGATGTCTAAAAGACTAATTTCCATCTCAGAGAAGAGCATGAAGAGCTGCTGTGCAACTTAGAAACCTTAGCTGAGGCCTTGATGGTTCACCTGCTTCAGTCCTGTGGAGTTAATCTGTATCCAGGGGCCCTTTATTTGGGGGCAGAATTCAGCTGCACAATTTGCCCTTTTCAGTAGCTGATGTACTCCGCTAGAGCTGCAACATTTCCCATGCTGCCGAGGGCCAAAGTTTCCCATTTGTCCTGCTTCCCAGTCTGATGCAGTTTCCTGCTATTTAGGTGCATTTCTTAGAAATGTACTTCAAACAGCTTGTGGTTTACTGTGAAAAGAGTGTAGAAAACCGGGGAAGTGTTTCTATTTAAGCTAATTATAAATACACAGACACAGTTTTTAGGCAAAGTACAGCCCATGACTTAGGACTTTAAATGTGACTTAGGGTCAAGTTAGCTTCAAAGCGGAAACTATTATCTGCTCTTACATACTAGGAAGGTTCCTTCTGAGTATTGTTTGATATTCTTCCTCTTTAGTTAATGTTCACAGTTTAGGTTTTCTATTATTGAAACATGTTTCCAGTTTCTAGAAATATGAAAAAAAAAGCCTTGTGTGGATATCATTAACAATGAAATAATAACAATTGTTAGTGACCTATGGTTAACAATTATGACCATTAATGAACTATTGGTTGTTAAGCAGCAAGTACCAGGCTCATTCCTCCTTAAAGAGGAGGGACATTAATACTTGTTCATATAAAGTGATGTGCTATATAGAAGCACAGTGCACATGTATTAATTACATACTTCTAAAATGTGAAGAGATATACATAAATGTGACTAAAATGTTTCAAATATTCTTCACTAAAGAGATTATTTTAACTGGCCCTAAAATTCTGCCTTTGAAACAGTAAATGTCTCAGCTGTAAAAAGGCAAGTGGTGAAGTTTACCTTTCCTCACTTCATAAAACTTTTTCATTTTCCCTTGCACTTTGTAATAGCAAAAATAAAGAAATCTCTGGGATACAACAAACTGTTAGAACATGAAGCTAAATTCTTTATTATTGCATAAGAAGTAGGGAATTTTATTCACATATCAAACTCGAGGAAACTTTTGAACTAAAAAAAAAAATTGAAGATCAATGCTTATTTCATTAACCAAGGACTAATGCTGAAAGAATCTTAAAGTTTAGCAGATGTTAAATATCAGCATATGGAACTTACTTTAGCCAACTTTCTAGCTGTCACTCAGAATCCCTTCTCTCTTTCTAAATAGAAAGCTTAATTTTTACCTGTTACATGGATGCCCAGAATAAAGACTTTATTTCCCAGTTTGCTTGCAGCTTGATGTACCCATGGGACCAGGTTCTGGCCAGTGGGCTGCAATGCAGACATGACAGAATGCAAGCAGCCCTCTTGGACTGTGAGGTGGAAGCTGTGTGCTGGGGATAGCAAAGAAAGAGGTAGACAGGGCCTGGGTACCTGACATCATGGAATGCCATGTCAGACCTGGGCTATGACCTTCCTTCTTTATTACTATTTTATTTGGAAAGAAGAAACTATTGTGTGTAATCATATTTTCAGGTTTTTGTTTACTTGCAGTTGAAGCAAATCTGACAAATAAATAAAAAATTTTTCTTTTGACCATTTGTAAAATCATTTGTGTATAAATAAATTCCTAAGGGTAGTAAAGTTGTGTGGTTCATTGTCAGATCAATAATAGCATTGAAGTCCTAGTTACAATAAGACCTCGTGTCAGATCTCATTGATTTTTTTGAATCTCACTGATTATTGAGAACTCAGAGGGGTAGATTGGGTGAATGAGGCTGGCTCCTGAAAAGAGAGACACCCCTAGACCATGGTTCATCAGTACTTTAGGTTGTCCGTCAACTGAAGAAATAACACAACCAGCAGGTATATTGGGAGCCAAGGGGGAAGGGAGTGCCACAAAATGTTTTAATATTAAGAATTGGCCTGTATTTCCCAAAAGTAGCAGCAGGTTAGAGTTCAGAGCTTAGAGCCTGGCAGTGGTGGTGGTGATATAAAAGCCAACTTTCTCCTGCCACTTCAGTTGCAGATTGCATTCCTAATCACGTGTCTCACCTGCACCTCAGCAGTCACCACATGAGGTAGAGGACAAATTCAAAGGTACCTGTAACCCCTTGCACTGGCCTGGAGGCACATTATTTCTGCTTTAGTCCCTATGCAAAATCTGCTCAGACAGATGGCTCTGCCCAATTGGAAACAGATTTAGGCTTATAAAAATGCTTAGGATGAACCAGGTTTACTTGGAATAAGCTTCCTAAATGGAACTTTGCATTCTTTCATTTATCATTGTACAAATCTGAGTTTCCCATTGGCACTTTCTAATGAAATCCCAGTGCTCTGTTTGCCTCCTGCTTATTACAAGCTTTGTGTTTATGTGACTGTCAAGCCTTCTTCAAAGCATTTCGACACCAACTCATTTTGAAGAATTGTAAATGTTTCTGGCAGACATGTCTTTATATCTGGTTGTAACATCTATGCTGGAAAGCATATTTTGGGCACTTTAGGAAAAATAATGTCATTTTCTTTACCTGGTAAAGTTAAAAATGTTTTCTTTTTCTTTTAACTATGTTAAGTCTTTCTTTTTTCATAATTTTTCCTGCTGTTACTGATGTTTGCAACACTTCTCAATTTAGTACCATCTGTGACTCCATAAGCTTGCTATTTACTGCCTCTTATAGTCATTAAGGGAGATATTATGACAATGATACTTTATTTACATGTTACTCTTCCAGTATTTACAGGAGTTGTTGACACCCATGTGAGGTAAATAATTTTTCAGTTATAGAACTTTTCATCTTTAATATGACTTATTTTGAATAGAAGAAAATATTTTCGTGATTTGGGGTTTAAGCATATCTGTCATTTAGTATTCTTGTTGCTGTGGGCCATTGATGGAGTTGTCTCAGTAGCTTCTAGTGGTTGTGAGAGGTGGGTGACAGATTAAAGTGATGAAAGAATTCTCTTTCTTTTCTAGTTTCCTCTTGGCCCTGACCTTGAAGTCTTAATTATCATGAAGTGGCTAAATTCCAGTAAAGTTAGAGGAAGAAAGGAAAACAGAAGAATTAGGTAAAATGAGTTATCAAGAACGATGAAACATTTACCACAGTATCTCTCTTTCCTTTTAAAATGAGGTTCCCTCAATCTTTGTACACACTTCTAGAGGCCTGCAGACCAAGGAACTCTTTATTTAAAAAAATGGGGGGAATGATAATCAATTTTGGTTACTGCATGTGTAGATTTTATTATTTTCTTTTATTTTTCAAGTAGTGTTGGAGTGCAGCAGTCAGGTTGTGCCTGGGTAAATGCAGAAGTGAACTGATCTCTGTGGCTGATCAGTGTGTTTGTTGAGTCACCCAATGTTGGGCCTTTGGTGGGTGCATGAGACCAGAGTGCTATCTTGGGCTTTTTGTTAGTCCTGATTTTAATTGTCAGAAATTAAATGTCATCTGTTAGCAACTCATACTCCTTCTGCAAGTTAGTTCAAGAAAAAGAAGATTATACTCTTGGACTCTATTATCATTCTCTGTAACTGTTAGTTTACTACATGCCTAAGCCTCCCCCAAAAGCTGGTAACAAACCTGCTTTGACTAAGGACAAAAGTCAAGAAAGTAAATAATCTTCCAAAGGGGAAACAAGGTAACTATGGATGTGAAAAATGGCAGTGATGGTGTCTTGGTCTTAAACACTAACCTTAGTAAACATCAGGTTTTCGTCCCCTTTAATGATACCAGAGACCCGATGTCCTCATACTGTATGGAAGGTCTTTGTTCTGAAATCATACATTGCCTTGTGCATTTCTGTTCCCTTTGCAGGGCACTAGACATCCAGATGGCTGCCGCTGGGGAACTTCTCCTGTTTGTAAGTCCCAATAAATTTGTGTCCATTTCTGTACCTGATGTATTTTGCAGTCTAGTAGCCATAACTTCCTGTGTAAGCTTGGTCTGGGCCTAAAAAAATGCATGTTGATTATTTTCATAATAAGACTATTGCTGACTTTAGTTTGAGAGCTAGTAGTTGTTTATTATGAAATTAAAGTCATGATTATTCAAAAGATTTTGTGATGTTTAACAAGAAATTTTGCTGATATTTGATGTCTAAATTTATATACTGTCTCACTTCCTAGACCCATTTATTAATTAGCATAGTATTATAAATTAGATTATTAGTGAAGAATTAAATGAATAAACATGAGGAGACAGGTATTTGGTGTAGATTATGACAGATTCAGAGATAATGATGAAGATCATGACAGATTTTGGAAAATGGAAAATGGGGCTTTTGATATTTGCACCTAAGGTACTCACACTAGGAAATTGAAGAACACATTTGTATTGATGTTGCTTTATGTGCTGGTTTTAAAGAATGTATATACCCTTGAAAAACCATGTTTTTAGTCAAAATCCCATTTCATAAAGGCAGAATAATCCCTATTCAATACTGTATGTAATTAGATCATCTCCCTGGAGATGTAACCCAATCAAGAGTGGTTGTTAAACTGGATTAGGGGAAATGTATCTCCACCCATTTGGGTGGGTCTTGATTGGTTTGCTGGAGTCCTATAAAAGAGGATATATTTTGGAGAATGAGAGATTCAGAAAGAGCAGAGAAGAATGACATAGCCATGAGAAGCAGAGAGAACCAGCCAGCGAACTTTGGAGATGAAGAAGGAAAATGCCTCCCAGGGAGCTTCATGAAACAGGGAGCTGGGAGAGAAAGTAGCAGATGACACTGTGCTCACCATGTGCCCTTCCAGATGAGAGAGGATCCCTGAACATATTTACCATGTGCCTTCTCAGTTAAGAGAGAAGTCCTGAACTTCATAGGCCTTCTTGAACCAAGGTATCATTCCCTGGATGCCTTTGATCGGACATTTCCACAGACTTGTTTTATTTGGGACATTTTCTCAGCCTTAGAACTGTAAACTAACAACTCATTATACTCCCCCTTTTAAAATCCATTCCATTTCTGGTATACTGCATTCCAGCAACTTGCAAACTAGAACACTCTAAGTTGCTGTGACTGCTGGGACAATGCTGTGGCTTCTGGACCTATGATCACCCAGAGCCCTGTGAGGTGGACTCTGTGGGGTCCATCCAAACTGACAGCTGCATTAGGCTACCCTTGTTACTGTGACAAGCAGACACAAAGTCCACATGGGGCCCATGGCAGTAAGAACAAAACTATCCAAATTTCAGTTATTTGAGTATTATCATCTGATTTTTTTGTCAAACACAATGACCTTTATATTTACCCAGTGTTTTTCCTTTTAATCAATTCCATTTTATTAATTAAATAAATGATTTTAAAAGGAAATTTTATATTACTGGCATGAATTTAAAAAATTCAGGATCCTTTCCTAAAATACATGGTAACTATGACAATAAACAGGTGAAAACAAAACAAAGTATAAAGTTCTAGCTGTGCACTATTACCAGGAGGCTCAGGTCCAGGGAGCATCTCCTGTTTAAATGGGAAGTTTGAGAGATGGTAAAGCCCTGCTAGTGCATTTTTTCTCTTTGTATTAGAAAAAATTTTCTACCTGATTTAGAGTTATTTTTTTTCTTTAACATAACATTACCACCTAAGACAATGTCCCTGACCATTTGTGGAAGCATCCCACATTTGGGGAAATATCGGATGAAAGAAACAAAGAAAAAGGATCAAATAGCCCAAGTCACTCACTCATTCATGCATTCATTCAACTTACTGTGTGCCAAAAACTGGGAATGCAGTGTTGAACAAAAACCACAAAATCCCTGCCCTGATGAACTCAGTATCCAGCGGAGATCTCTCCTTTCCACCTGTTCTGTTGTTCACCCACATCTACTCCCTCTAGCTCTTCTTGTCTGGGTTCTTCCCCCTTAGCCCTAGTCCAGTGTAATTTATTCCAGGGTCTAGAAACTCTTTAGCATCCTTCTTCTCTTCTGACGTGAGTCTGGTGTCTTTGTCAATGGCTCCACCATGGATTGTGCCTGGAAGCTCTGTTTCTTCCTGACAGACAAGTCTTCTCCTGGGCTCTGGCAAAGTCTATTAATATATCAAGTTTCCTATGCCATTCCTGAAATTCCTGCATGATCAGAGGGGCTGGAAAGCAGGGGGCACATCTAATATTACGAATTCCAGAGGACTGCTTATTCTTTAATTTGAGCTATTGTTTCATAGTGAATATGGTGGTTTTAGTCCCCAGATATGTTCTGAAGCTTTCAAGAATGCAAGCAGGCCATATCAATTACCTAAACATTGCCTGATAAATCATTTCACTGAGACCAGTTAATACAAAAGACATGCATTAATATTACCTGATATACCAGCAATTTGCTCTTCTAGGTTTTCATGTAAATATCTTGCCTCCAATGTTAATACCAAGACTCAGAACTTCTACAGATACAATACCTGTGAACTCCTGAGGTAATTCTCCATTATCCTCATAGAAATTCATCATGGTGTAGATGATCTGATGTCATGGGAACTTAATAATGGAAATTATGTCCTCAAGCTGCGTGAGCAAATGTGCCCAAGACCAGCTGTGTTAATAGCACCCCTTCCCCCCCAGTCTTTACTGGAACAAATGCAAAGTTATCTGTAGTTAGAATTTGGAATTCTCAAATTTCATTTGTTCTGACTCAACTTCAGTGAAATTATATAAAGTGCTTTAATTCAAGGGTGTACCTGTTCCTTAGCCTTCTAAATTTAGATATGATAAATTTTGACATTCGCTAGAGGAAGAAAAATCTTGAAAACTCTGATGAAAGCAAACCCATGAACAAGTTTTAAAACTAAAGCCAATGTTAGATTCCAGGAAAGAAAAGCTATTTACAGCATATACTAGGAATATTTAGAAACAATACTAGGAAACATGAATGTGCGAGAACAAATGAGTAATAAGTGTTTTGTAAACTTTGTAAATAGCATCAGTCATCAAACATCTGTAGTCTGATTTGAAAGTAAATCTGTGTTGTTGCTTTTGATATTGCATGTATCTTCAGTCATGAATGCCACCAGGGCAGTGTATAACCTTATGTATCTGCTAGAGTCATGTATTCCTCAGATAGGCAGTAAAAATGCCGACTGAAAAGACTTGAATTTCTTTCCTTTTATTTAGTCCTTTTCTTCCAGTAATAGCCTTAGGAGGGATTTTACTGGCTTCATTTTTATACTTTACTAATGATAGTAATTCGGAGATGACCTCTTTGAAAGCCTTAGCATGCACGTCAGGAGGGGACAGTTGCATAGCTTAGATGGAAAAGACAGTATATATATTTATTTACTGCCAGACTATCCATCAGCTCAATGCAGCTCTGCAATTTCTTGCTCTGGTATGATTGAGTGTTTCCCTAAGAAGAATTTGCAATTCTGTCATCTCTCTTCCCAGTGTGCACAGCCTTACATCTGTTGTACACAGTTGCTTCCAAGAGTGTTGTGATAACAAAGGGAACTTTGACATCTGGTGGAATTTCCTTTGAGTTCCTTAGGGAGAAACTCATGTAGACATTTCTATGGGACTGCCCAGCATGTATCTGGTAGACTTTGGATCCTTACTCTTCTCTGAGCTGAAGAAATGTCAGTGGAATACAATACCAAATAAATAATGCCAAGAGAATATTCTCATTACAGGTAGTGGTGGGAAAAGGACAACTTACAGGATAGTGTAGTTTCTCAGTAATTCTCTAAAAAGTCAAAGAATGACTTTCCCAACTCTAGTTTCCTGGATTAAAGTCCAGGCTTCCTATGGACATATCATAATGAAAATTCCTGGCAACATAGCAATATCTCCAATTATGCCAGCACACCCTTACAGAGTCATCTGTGAATAGGTAGGACATGGACAAGGGCATTGGCATCAAAATTACACATATTTTTAAGTAACAGCATATATTTTTCTTCATTTAAAGAAACTTCAGAAAGTTTCATCATAGAAACTTCAGAAAATTCCATAGGCTCTCTTAGACTACCATGTAAAAATGTTTACAGTAAATACAAAAGATTGAAGAGTTAATTTACTTGTTACATTTCAGTTTAAATCAAATAAGGTAAAACTTTTTATTTTTCAAATCAAGAAATATGTGAATTTGTGTTCATAAACATCAAGCAAATATTGAATTACTTCAAGTAGTATAAAAGGTTTTGTTTGTGTTTTTAAAAATTTTTAGGTATCAAAAATTTATAAAGGCTAATGTTAGTCTAAGTGTTGAGGAATGTTTAGTGTGTAATCCCCTCTTTATTTAAAAGTGAATACCATGAAAACTATATTATTAAGAAATACAGTATTAATTCTAGAATAAGTACTGTGAGCATTTAAATTGGAGGTGTTAAATTTGATGGGTGTTGATTGAATGCATTTGGGATAGCATGCTGAGACAGCCTCAGTAGAGGTTTTGACTGAAATTAATAATGTATTTTCTATGTCATTTGCCTTAAATATTTTCAAAGATTTCTTCAGTTGTCCTTGAAAACTCATCAGTGTTGAGGAATTGAAGGATAAGCTAGACAAATGACATCTGATGCAATTTTGTGTTCATTACCAGCTAAAGTCTCTGTTTTATTCCATTGGACTGTTTTAGCCCAGCTTTCCAATTTTCTTTATGACATCTGATATTCATGGAAGAGCAAATAAAACTACCAGTTGAGCTGTGAATTTCAATTCTGAAGTAGAAGCTACTCTGAGGTTAAGATGGCTGAGAAGCTTACTGAAAACTTAGCTGCCCTTTCTCAAATCTCTAATAAAATAACCCCCAAAATAAACAAATAGAAAAACATTTAAAGTAGCTCCACTGACTTAGGAAAAGATCCAGGAAGTTTATTCTGTTTTAATAGCGATACAAATAGGAGGAGCCATGATCAGTCAGGAATGGAATTAGGTAACAGAAACTCAAAAAGAATAGGGGCCACTGTGAGCTTAAGCTGTGAAGAAGACCAGGAACAAATGGAGGCAACTGTTTTACAGGAAAAAAAGCACAAGCATAACTCCAAAGATGTCAACTTTGAGATGTTTCCAGTTTCCATTTGACTTGACTTTAACTTTTCCATGAACTTTCATAGTGTACTTTTTGTAAATTTTTTTCTACTTAAACTGGTTTGTATGGGTTCCTTGTCTTGAGATAAATCAAACCTAGTGAAGACAGAAATATGTTTGAATAGTTTATCATTTTCTACTATAGGAATGAGATCTAGATTTAAAAAGGGAGGCATTATTAATATGCTATAACTTTTTAAATGACAGTACAAAATCAAGGCGACCACTTTCCAACCATCTTATTTTTATATGGTAAACGTCATTATTCATGTTTGAAAACAGAATTGTAGGGTTGGAATAGTGAAATTTTAAAATAAATTTTATGAATGAAAGTTAATATCTCTGATGTTAGTGCTAGTCAAAATTTTAGAGTTCTTCCATTTTCTAGGTGTCCAGTGGTATATGAGGTGTGTTGAGATCTCCCTTCTAAGGTAAAGGATAAGTTTTTGCATCTGGCTCCTCCTATAACCAAAAAAGAGGCACAAAACCTTGTTGGCCTGTTTGGATTATGGAGACAATGCATTGCACATTTGGGTGTGCTATTCTGGCACATTTACTAAATGATTAAAGGAAAAAAGCCCACTAGTTTTAAGTGGGACCTGGAACAAGAGGACGCTCTGCTGTAGGTCCAGACTGATGTGTAAACTGCTTTGCAACTTGAGCCAGCAGATCCATGATACTAGAAGTAGCAGCGGCAAATAGAGATGCTGTCTGGACCTTTGGCAGGCCCCCATAGGAGAAAAATGTAGCACAGACCTTTTTCAGTTTGCTAAAACTGAAGAAATGGAGTATATTAGAAATGGGCTGGCTTTTAGCAATGGGGATTTAACTTAAAAACTTACAGTTCTGAGACTGAAAATGTCCAAATCAAGGCATCAACAGGTGATGCTTTCTCCCTGAAGACTGGCTACAGGTGATCCTCAGCTTCCCTCTCACATGGCCAGGTGTGTGGCGATGTCTGCTGGTGCCTCCCTTCTCTTGTGGGTTTTATTGCTTCTAGCTTCTTACTTCAGTTGCTTCCTCTCTGACTTTCTCTGTGTGTCTTTGTTTCTCAATTTCTCTCTGGATTTCTTCTCTGATCTTCTCTATGTGTTTCATTCCCTTATCAAGGGATTAAGAGGATTCTAAAAGGATTAAGACACACCTGGGAGCATGCATCTACTGAAATAACCTAATCAAAAGGTCCCACCCATAGTAGGTCTATACCCACAGGGATGGGTTAGCTTTAAGAACATGGCCTTCTCTGGGGTCCATTAAATCTGCAAACCATCACAAGACCCTTAGTATTTTGAAGCAAAGCCTTGCCATCTTCTTCAGATATCTGTTCTCCTTTTGAGAAACAGCTTTTGGCTTACTACTCAACCTCATAAAGACCAAATGCTTAACAATGAGCCACCAAGTTACCATAAGATCTGAGTTGCCTCTCATGGGCTGGGTGTTGTCTGACCCACCAAGCCATAAAGTTGGATGTGCACAGCAACACTCCATCATAAATTGAAAGTGGTACATAGAAGGCTTTGAGCAGGTCCCGAAGGCCCCAGAGCATTACATGAAGAAGTGGCCCAAATACCCATAGCCCCTAAACCTGTTAATTGCTTCTGATTCCCAGCCCATAGTTTCAGCCTCGTGGAGAGTCCCTTATGATCACTTAACTGAGGAAGAGAATATTTGGGCTTCGTTTACAGATAGTTCTGCATGATACACAAGGCTTCAGAACTACACCCCCTTCTGGAACTTCCCTGAAGGACAGTGGTGAGGGGAAATCCTCCTAGGGGGCAGAACTTTGAGCATGCAGTTGATTATTCATTTTGCTTAGAAGGAGAAATGGCCAGAGGTGTATTTGTGTACTGACTCATGGGCTTTTTGCCACTTGTTAGGCTGGATAGTCAGAGACTTGGAAGGAATGTGATTGGAAAAGTGGTGACAAAGAGGTTTGTAGATAGACCTTTCTGAGTAGGCAAAAAATATGAAGATATTTGTGTCCTATATGAATGCGCACCAGAGGGTGATTTTAGCTGAGAGATCAAATGGATAAGACGACCTTGTCTGTGTATACCAGTGGACCTCTTTCCCCAGCCACTCTTGTCTTTGCCCTATAGACTAATGAATAAAGTGGCCATATAGTAGGGATGGTGGTTATGCATGGGAAATCTTCAACTTCAAATGGTGGCATGGACTGTGGTGATCCAATTCGTGTGAACTGCCAATGCATTGGTGAAAATCAACCCAGGTGACTGAAGAATACGAACAGGAATACTCATTAGGAGAACTTAAAAAATGAGATGTGGAGATGTTGTCATTTCCTTTGGCCTGACATATTTATTTTTGATCGTTTATTGTTTCTTTTCCAACATTTTTTTTTAGAATCAGAAAGAGAAGTTTCTGAAAGCTGAAGTATTTAAGAATGAATACTAGTAGGCATCAAATTTTGAGGCTTTACAGGATTCAGTAATTCTGTATTACAAGTGCTTCTTAGGCTGCAGTTCCAGCATGTTGCATATGAATTTAATCTGCTTTCTGTGTTTTACAGTGCTAAACTATTGATTGATTTTATGCGTTAGGGTTTAGAACTGTGCATCCACAGATATACATGGTATTCCTTTGCTTGTAGTACAAGTGATTATAGGAGTTAGCAGTTCAGTTTGTCTGCTCTGAAAAGAAGGGACAGCTGTCTTCTCTTACATGGGGTCAAATTTAGTCTCTAACGTATATTACTATAAATCTTTTCTCTTAGAGATATTTGTTGCATAACAGTACATATTTTTTACTATGGTGTGCCTTAGAACTTAAAGGAACTTTGTTGCAGAATTTCAAATATTAATAAAAATGAACATTTATTGTAATTTACTAGACAAATTATTGTACAGTAATTATTTCTTTAGACATAAGCTATGAAATAGATGGTTACTATTCGTAGCGCATTGCTTAAACTGTATTTTATATTTTTAATTTTTTGTTTCATTTAGTATTCTAAGATACTCCTGAAAAAAATTGTGCTTTGTTGAAATAATTAAGCATCCCCCAAATATATTTTTATATTAGAGGACAATATTCTAGTCATTTAATTAGCACTGAGAAATTTATATATAAGGTTAGGTATGCTTGGAAATTTCTTTTGAATAAGAATATAAGATTGGTTTTCTACATGAAGTCTTAAAAATTATTATACATATAGAAATTTTTGTTTAACAATGTGGTTTGTTGTTTATGAATTATATGTTATTTAGGAAAGTGAATGGATGGATGAATAACATACTTTTCTGATAAGAACCCTAAAAATAAAGAAAGCCCCAAACTATTGAGCCTCCATATAATTCAAAGAAAATTCAGCTGTGAAATTCATAATAGATAATGTAACACAAATTACTTCATTGAGAAAGTTAGTTTTTTTCCTCTGGTTGTGGTCACTGATTCAAAGGAAATTTATGGAATTTATGCAGTAATTCTTGGAAATTCCTATATTTACCTTTTTTCATGAGAAAATTTACATGCTTGAAGAGTGGTTTTCGCTTTTATATGGTTTTAATTTATGACATCATTTGATATGTTTTAATTCTCCATATGGCCTCAAGCTAGTGGTAATTAATTATTTTAATTAGTTTTTCCCTCGTTTGAACTGCTATAAACTAAATTTATTTACATTTGAAAACCAGTCATTACAGGATACAATATTTTGGTTTAATGCTTTGGATGCTCTCATTTTCATCCATTACTAAGATATTTTCTTGAGTTCTTTTGGCATAGGAAAAAGTTTAGCAAAATTAATTTTTTCTGAACTTTGCTATTATTTTTTTTTTTTCGCATGGGCAGTCACTGAGAATCGAACCCGGGTCTCTGTCATGGCAGGCGAGAACTCGGCCACTGAGCCACCATGGCCCACCCTGAACTTATTTTATTCCTTTAAAAAATCCTTAGTGTTTTGCAGCATCAAAATGACAGAAAATGGACTTGAATTCTGTTTGCAGGATCTGTCACAGGTCTAGAAAACAATGCTCAGCACATTATTCAGCAGTTGCATTAAGGGAAATTTTAATGCTAGCATCAGGCTCCTAGGCCATAGTATTCATGGTATCTGAGGGCCAAACCTGGGAAATATGCCTAGTAACAGAATCATCGCTGGTCTTCTTTTATCGCTTCAAGCTTGTGTATTGCTAACAGAGAATATTCTGATTATATGAGTAGAATAAAAATGGCTGCATTTCTCATTTTTTTCACCAGAAGCCAATCCTAGGTTACTTAATGTCATATGCTACCTTCCAGTATAATGATTTATTAAAAAATTTAAATGTTTTCCAGTGGGTGATGTAACAATACAGTGAACATTTATGCAACATTTATATGCTAAGAAATGTGTGAAAATAAGAAAAAAATTATAGGAAATTGTAATCTAGTGGGAGAGAAAGCCATATTTATTGATTATAGAATAAGTAAGTAAGTATGGGTAAAAGGTGTAAGAGAAGTAAATAAAAATAGAACTATTAAGAAGTTAGCATTAATTTTGACTCAAGCTTTGGGATAGAGATGACATTAATATGAGTTTCCTGGAGGAGGAAATGTTTAAACAGGTCCCTGAAAGGTAATTAGGCAAGGTGGAACATTCGGGTATGGGTTAGTGGTGAGGCCTAACATGAGTTACCGCATGGCCATAGGTGAGATACAGGTGTGCAATCCATTTTAAAGGAGCCTAAAGGAGTCACTGAAGCCAGACCACATAGAAGGAGTGGAAGACTATGCTGGGCAGTGTGGACTTCATTCTGTGGATTATGGGGATTACCTGAAAGTTTTTGAGTAAGAGGAAAAATATTTCAGAACAATAAACCTGATGACATTAGGAGGAATATAGAAGAGAAAGAGAGGGAGGGAAGCAGGTGGGAAGGCACATGGAAATAATTCTTAGGAAGCTACAGATAGTTCAGAGACAATGAACTAAATTGTGAAAGTCTTGTGAAAGTGGATTGTTGAGCCATATAACTAGGGTCTGATGGCTGATTGTCCTGGGAAGTTGAATAGAGGAAAGGAGAGGACACAAAACTTTCTCCCTCAATATTTTGACCTGATAACTTGACCAGTGGTGATGCTGTTAGGCAATATCAGGAGATAATTTTCCGGGAACGAAAAAAAGAATTCCATTTTTGCAATGTTATATTTGAGAATTACTGGAATGTCCTTGTGGGATAATCAAGGTCAGAAGTTGTGGTAGAAGAAGTAGTGAAAAAGGTCTAGATTTGTTAAATGTCTTCCTAAAATTAAAGAGAATCCCTACATTTAAGGAGCAAGTTGCAGGATTGCAGCAGAAGAAAGGCAAAGAGAGAAGGATGGAGAACAGTGTCATGAAAATAAACAGATGCAAGAAGGAAATAATGGTCAACAATGTTGAATACTATAGATTGAAATGAGAGAATAGACAATTGATAATTCATTGACTTTGCATAAACAAATATTGGAAGATAATTTATGGGGGAAGATAAGCAGGAAGGCATTTGTTGAGTACAAACTGTTAAACATTTGTTTGCATAGTTAGTAATCTATGCATTTGCAAAGTTACAATAAAAATGTGTCCTAAACATGCCAGGTCTAAAATATTTAATAACCTGGCAATACAGAAGAGAATGAGAGTTATCTTATCCAGTGAAATGAATTTCACACTAAAATGGCATGTTAACTGAGAGTTGAAGAGTAATGATTTTTATCTACATGCATATGGACATGATTCAACCACATTTCTTCTCGAATGTGAAAATATTGGATTTTCCTTCACTTGGACACCTTAGCTTTTAACTTCGTTTTGTTGGCTTTCTTTTGTTCACTCATTCACTTACTAATTCACCCATACATTTATTTAATTAATTTTAAAAGTGTGCATTTTTGCTATTCCTATGAGATTTAGATATCAAAAGATAAATCCCTATTCTGGAGGAATTTATTAGAGAGATTAAAATAAAATATGAAGTAGTGAAGTGGAATTTACAGTTCCCTTTTGTTCCAACAATTGCACACATATGTGCACATACATGCAGAAATACACACACACACACACACACACAGTAGGCAAGTTGGAAAAATAGACCTATATAACATCTGAAGAAATCTAAATCTGTTTTTTAATACTAATCTATAGAGTCTGTTATCCAAAACATAAATGTATGCACAGGCACCTGAAAAAAAGCAAACAAACAGGAGCATGAAAGATGAAACAGTAGCAAAGATTCCAGACAAAAACATAATTTGGTGGCCAAAATAGAAATTAAAAGTCTTAAATTAGCATTCTTAGAGAGATTCTGAAGTTTGTTTATCCATAAGGAAGATGGACATGATGATGATAAAATAAGGAATCAAAATTAAGAAAATAATCTGGGAAGTTAAATGTAAAATTACTGTAATTTTTTTTGAATTGGCTGAATCACAAGATGCTTATAGTTGAAAATAAGGTAAAAATCTGAAAGATAAAGCCAAGGAAACTGTATTAGTTTTCTATGATTGTTGTAACAAAATATGATTTGGTCCTAAAACAACAGAAATTTATTCTGTCACAATTCTAGAATAAAGAAATTCAAAATCAAGGTGTTTCGAGGATTGATTCCTTCTGGAGTCTCGGTGAAAGAGTCTGTTCTATGCCTTTCTCCTAATTTCTGGTGACTGCATGTCAGAATGGATGTCAGCTAAACATTAGCCCAGGATTCAAAAGCAGAGAATAGGGACAGTGGAACAGAGGAAATAATCAAATAAGAAATAAATCAAAGAAACCATAGTAGAAAATTTGGCTTGAGGAAGATGAATTCTTAATTTTGAAGGAATCCAGTAAGTGCCAAGCAAGACAAATGGAAAAACAAATGATACCAAACCAAACCAAATGAATTAGGAGAAATTAATTCAGACGCTTCCTAGGGGAAATTTCATCACTCTTCGATGAGAGAAAAAAATCTAAAAAAGAAATGGTTTACCTACAAAGAAATGTTAGAAATATGAGTCAGATTTCTCATCCAAATATCAGATCTAGAAGCGAAATAGCAATATCTTTAACATAAATATCAGTATTTTCAAGAAAATTAGGAAAAAGAATAATAAGAAGAAAGAAACTTCCTATCTGTGGTTTGTGGGGAGTAAATCTGTGTGAGTGGTAGTGGGGAAAATGTTTCCTTTTCATTTTATGCCCTTTTGTACTTTATATATAAAATACATACTTACCTCTTTTCATTTTAAACTCTTTTTATAGTGAAATATAACATATTTACAAGACAGGAATAAATTCCCAAGTACATTTTAACAAGTAGTTATAGAACTCATTTTTAAGTTTGGTATGGGTTACAGTTCCATGATTCTTTTTTTCTTCTAGCTGCTCCAATTCACTGGAGACCAAAAGAAATATCAATATTATGATTCAGCAGTCATACTCATTTGTTAAATCTTATCTTCTCTGTTATAATCCCTTCTCTTCAAATAATGTGTGTGTGTATGTATATATATATACACGCATATGCAGTAAATTTCAAAATACATCATAATAATTAGTTGTAGAACAGATTTTAGAGTTTAGTATGGGTTACAATTCCACAATTTTATGTTTTTATTTCTAGCTGCTCTAAGGTACTGGAGGCTAAAAGAAATATCAGCATAATGATCCTGCACTCATATGCATTTGTTAAACCTGACCTTCCCTGTATAACTCCACCATCAACCTTTGATCTTTCTTCCACTCTTTATGAGTATTTCTAACGTTTTCATGTCAGAAGGGCTGTTGATAATATGGAATAGGGAGATGGAACTGGTTGATATTCTTGAAGGACTGGCTCCTCTGCATTTCAAGACTTATCTGATCCAGGGAACAATTTGGAGGTTGTAGGTTTTGGGAAGTTACCCTAATGCATGGAATTTCTGTAGGATCTTATATAATACCCTACATATTCTTTAGGGTTGGCAGGGATGGTTCTGCTTAGGGTTTGGCAAGTTATGATAGGTAACAATGTCTAACTGAAGCAGGCATAAGGGTGACCTCCAGAGTAGCCTCTCGACTCTCTGTGAACTCTCTCAGCCACTGATACCTTATTTGTTACCCTTCTTTTCCCCATTTTTGTCAGGATGTCATTGTTGATTCCCATGGTGCCAGGTGCCAGGGTCATTAATGTTTGACACAGTATCCAGGGTTTTCCTGGTGGCAAAGTTTTAATATTCCATAACTTTTCTTCCATCTCTCAAGGAACTTTGCCAATACTTTTTGATTATCTGCTTAATATACTCTGGGATGTAACCAGGCCTTACATTAAACTATGCAGGGTTAAAGGCTCTCATTCTTATTCTGGGCTCCCTGTGTTTGGATTGCTTAAATAATTTATCCAGACAAGTTGAGTTAGATTATGTGCTGCAGAAAATTTGGGTTCTGGACAGAATAAAGCTTTCTTCCTTCAGTCTCAGAGAGTAGGTGAAGTTCTAAAATACAAGCAATGTCTTCCTTACCCCTGTATTCTGAATTACTTTAAACCAAATTCAACTGGCTTCATTATGGTCTCTAAATATCAGTTTATACATATGTAAAACAGCCTCTCAAAATCCAGAGATAACAATTGCCACTCCAGACTAAATGTGACTGCTATAAAGGCTTTCAATCTAGGCCCCAGTTTTCTTATCAGTATTTTCTAAGTGGGATCATACAATATTTACTCTTTTGTTTTGGCTTATTTTGCCTCACCAAATGTCCCACAAGTTCATTCACATCATTCCACGCTCCACAACTTCATTTCTTTTTGTAGCAGCACCGTGTGTGATCATGTGTTTACACCATCATTCACCAATCTACTTTTCAGTCAGTACATCTTTCAGCCACCTCCATTTACTGGCCCTCATGTATAATGTCTAAGGTCAATAGTCCATCAACACTCTCAATTTTAGATAATTTCATTATTCTGAAGAGAAAGATAGCCAATAAACACACCCTTACCAAATAGAAAATCCAAACCTCTCCCTAACTTTTGTTCCTCCCCCCATTAAGTACCCTTGATATTGCTGTAGTTCTGTTGATGTTTTCCTGTTAAATATAGCCCAGAGCATGCAATAACATTTTTCCCTCTATACCCCGAAATTATACAGTCTTTGTAAAAGATTCATACCTTTGCAGCAGTTCATACAAGAACTTCTTTATATTTGTAGTGTTAATTGGTGGGACATATGAGTCAATTCAACCCTTTTCAACCATGTTCACTTCAATATGGTAGCATTACTTATATGGTAACTGCCTTCAGTTCTATCTATTCCCTTACAGTTAAGTTCAGCCTCATTAGCAAACTGTTCACCCATCTCAAGGTTCTGTGTCTCTCTACTTAGTTACTATACTCATTAGAAGCCTCTGATTTTACCTTTACCATGGTCATAAGAGTGGAATCATACAGTATCTATCCTTTTGAGCCTGGTTTATTTCACTCAGCATTATGTCATCAAGGCTCATCCATCTTGTCATGTACTTCAGGACATCATTTTGTCTTAGTGCTGTGTAATATTCCATTGTATATATATCCCAGATTTTGTTAATCCACTCATCTGTTGATGGGCACTTGGATTGTTTCCATCTTTTGGCAGTTGTCAACAGGGCTCCTGTGAACATCAGTGTGGAGATGTCTGTTTGTGTCACTGCTTTCAACTCTACTGGGTATAAATCAAGTAGTGGTATTGCGGGGTCTTAGGGCAACTTGATACTTAGTTTTCTGAGGAAACGCCAGACTATCTTTCATAGTAGCTGTACCATTATACATTCCCACTAGCAGTGCATAAGTGTCCCAGTTTCTCCACATCTTTTCCAAATTTGTAGTTTCCTCTTTGTTTAAATAGCAACCATTCTTCTAGGTGTGATATGGTATCTCATTGTAGTCTTGATCTGCATTTCCCTTATAGCTAATGAGAATGAATATAATTGTCTTTATATATAAAGATACTGTATATATATTTATATATACTTTATATGTAAAGTATATCACTATATATGATGATAATCTATATATCAATTGTCTCTAATTAAAAAAAATTAATTTAAATAATAATAAAAGATTAGTGTATATCAGGGCTTTGCAGACTTATGTGCATATGAATCACCTGAGGATCTTGATAGAATACAGATTCTGATTCATTACATTTGGGGTGATGGCGAAGATTCTGAATTTCTAATGAGCTTGCAGGATATGCTTCATGGCTGATTTTAGGACCACACTTTGAATAGCAGAGGTTTACAGTAAGTTCAATGAAATGTGAAACATTTTATTTCAGTAGTTGCTAAAGTTTGGTGTGCAGCATATTCACCAGTGGAGTATTTAAAATGCAATTTCCTTGGTCCTAGTGCAGAAAATTCCAGTTCAGCAGGGTTGGGATGAAGTATTGGCATTTGAATTTACAATAAGCTCTACTCTTAATTTTAATATATGCCAATAAATTAAGATGTTTGTGTGACAATGTTTAAAAGATGGAGAAATTATGTATTATACGAAAAAACTTTTCATAGATAAAATTTCTCAGGATATTATTTAATCTATCCTTCCTTGTTCATTCATTAATTTACATTTGCTGAGAAATCTTATAGGATTTTTGGATTGCATTAAATAAGGGGGAATTAAAAATAAATGAAATATTTTTAAAAATCAAGTAAAATGAGGGTGGTAAACACCAAGTTGAAATGGAATTTGTGACTCTTTTAGTCAAATACTTAAGTAAAAACTTTAGCCTAAAGAATTAAATTGAAATAGTAATAGTGAAGTTAAAAAAAATGTATTTAATGGCTAATGAGAGTTTTAAAAAAATCTCCTTAAATGTCATTTTATATTGGTTAAATACTACATGTGTTCAAAGTTCTAACAGAAAATGCAGCAACTTAAAGTATTTTCAGGGCTAGAGAAGAAAGAAAATCCCAGATATAAATCTTAATTTGCTTCTGAGGATTCAACACTAGTACAATTAGCATGATCAATACAATTAAGTTGCCAGAATAAAGGAGATTTTAGTTTGTTCTTGAATATTCTTTAATGTCTCTCTGCCAATTGCCAGAATATAAATCTAAACCAATACTGAGAAATATGAATATTATATTTACCGATGTTGTCATTTATTTGTAGGTAGGTTAATTCCTTTTTAATTTTTTGGACATTATTGCGTGATTCTAAAAATATTATTCATTGTGAAATAAAACATACATAAAAGACACAATGAATTGCAAAGTACATTATAACAAGTGGTTATAGAACAGACTTAAAAGTTTGGTATGGGTTACTGTTCCATAATTTCAAGTTTTTCCTTGTAGTTGCTCCAAGGCATTGGAGACTAAAATATCAGTATAATGATTCAGCAGTCATACTCGTCTGTTAAGCCCTATCTTCTCTGTGACACTCCTCCTTCTCCTTTGATGTTTCTTCCAAAGTTTAAGGGTATTTGGGCTATGCCTATTATAACTTTTTCATGTTGGAAAGTGGTGTTGACAGTATGGGATAGTGGCATGGAACTAGTTGATGTTCTTGGAAAGGCTGGCTCCTTTGAGTTTCAGGACCATCTGGCTTAGGAACCATCATCTGGATATTGTAAGTTTCTGGAAAGTAATCTCAGTGTGTGAAACTTTTTGTAGAATCTCAGATAGAGTCTTTGGTGTTCTTTAGGGTTAACAGGAATGATGTTGGTTAGGCAAACCGTAATTAGTAATATCTAGTTTAAGTTTGTGTAACAGTAGCCTCCGGAATTGCTTCTTGACTCTATTTGAATGTTTTTAGCCACTGGTACCTTATCTTTTTTACGTTTCTTTCCCCCCTTTTGGTCAGGAAGGCATTAAAAAATATACATTACCTGGTGCCAGGGCCAAGGTCTTCCTTGGAGTCATGTCCCAAGTTGCCAGGGAGACTTTCCCCTCTGGATGTCATGGGGTGAGGGTAATGATTTTCCTTGCAGGTTGGGGAGAGAGAGAGACCACATTTGAGCAACAAAAGAGGTCCTCTGGAAGTAACTCTTAGGCATAACTATAGGTTGGCTTAGCTTCTCCACTGCAGAAATAAGTTTCATAATAACAAGCCTGTAAATTAAGGGCTTGGCCTGTTTGTTTAACTTGGGAGTCCCTAATGTTTGAGTTAGTACCAGGGGTTTTCCTGGTGGGAACGTTTAATACTTAAATATTTTTTTCTCCATTTCCTAAAGGGACTTTACCAATACTGTCTCATTATCTGCCCAACATACTCTAGGATGTTTCTTGGTATTCCATTAAGCTATGTAGAATTACAAGTCCTCATTCCCATTCTGGGCTCCATATATTTGCGTTGCTTAAATGAGCTATCTGGACAGGTTGAGTTAGACTATGTACTACAGAAAATTTAGATTTTGGACAAAATAAACATCTATTCCTTTGTTTTCATATAGTAGGTAAAATTCCAAACTACAGACAATGTTATCCTTACCCCTGTATTCTGATTTACTTTAGTCCTAAGCTGATCAGCTTTTTTTATTATCTCTAATCAAAGTCTGGTCTCTTTTTTCATTTCTTTAACAGTTGTATGTAGCCATGCTGACTTTCAGAGCTGCAGAGTTCCAACTCTGAGTCTTAGGTATCATGCAGGTACCCAGAGTTCCAGGGAATATATGTATATAGCACAGCACCTCAAAATCCAGAAATAACATTTACAGCTCTGGACTAAATGTGACTGCTATAAGAGCTTACAGTTTAGGCTCAAATTTTCTTATAAGTATTTTCTAAAAAGAAACCATACAATATTTGTTATTTTGTTTCTGGTTTATTTTGTACCACATAATGTCCCCAAGGTTCATATACCTCATGCATGCTTCACGATTTTGTTCCTTTCTGTAGCTGCACAATATTCTACAATATGTATACACCACAGTTCACCATTCTGCTTCTCAGTAAATGTATCCTTAAACCACCTGCATCCACTGAGCATCATGGATAATGTACAAAGTAAACAATCCATATTTCGTATTATCCTCACTTAGTTATACAGTCATCAACACTCTTAATTGTACACAATTTTCATTGGTTCAAAGAGAAAAATAATAAACATACCCTTATTAAATAGAAAATCCAAACCTCCCTTTAATTCTTGTTCCTTCACCCCAATTATTTACCCTGCGATTGCTGTGGTATTGTTGATGTCTTCCTGTTAAATATAGACCATAGCATACAATAGTAGTTTTCCCCTACACCCTTTCATAATTGACTCTTTGTACAAGATTCATACCTTTGAAAGAAATTATCTGTATTTGTAGTGTTAATTCATGGTATACATGGCTTTATACAACCTCTTTCAGTCATGCTCATCTTCAATATGACAATATTGCTTATAAACCCACTAATAAACTGCCTTCACTTCTATCAATTTGCTTACATTTAAGTTCAACCTTATTATCCAGCTGTTTGCTCATCTCTAGCTTTTGTGTATCTCTAGGTCCCTATATTCCACATTACATGTCTCTGCATTTACCATTATCAAGGCCATAAAAGCAAAATCATACAATATCTATCCTTTTGTGTGTGGCTTATTTGACTCAGTATTATATTCTCAAGGTTCATCCATGTTGTCATATGCTTCAGGACCTCATTTTGTCTTACTGCTGCATAATCCATCATTTGCAATATACCATATTTTGTTTATCCATTCATCTGTTGATGGGCTCTTGGATTATTTCCATCTTTTGCTACGAACATTGGTGCACGAATGTCTGCTTCTGCCACTGCTTTCAGCTTGTCTGGTGTTGCTGGGTCATAGGGCTACTCAGTATTTAGTTTACTAAGGAAACCCCAAACTATCTTTCACAACAACTGTAACATTATACAGTCCCACCGGCAGTGAATAAGTGTTCCATTTTCTCCACATCCTTTCCAACATTTGTAGTTTCCTGTTTGTTTAATAAAAGCCATTCTTATAGGCATGAGATGATATCTCATTGTAGTCTTCATTTGCATTTCCCTTAGAGATAATGAAGATAAGCATCTCCTCATGTGCTTTTTAGCCATCTGTATTTGCTCTTCAGAAAAAATGTCTATTTTATCATTGGAATGTTTCTTCTTTAGATGTTAAGTTGTATGATTTCTTTATGTATACAGAATATCAAACTTTTATCTGATATTTTCTCCTATTGAGTTGGCTGCATCTTCAGCTTTTTCACAAAGCCCTTTGAGACACAGAGCATTTTATTTTGAGGAGTTCCCATTTGTATATTTTTTCTTTCATTGCTTGTGCTTTGGGTATAAGATTTAAGAAGCTACCTCCTATTAGTAGGTCTTGAAGATGTTTCCCTATATTTGCTTCTAGGAGTTTTATGGAATTGGCTCTCATAATTAGGTCTTTAATCCATTTTGAAATGATTTTCTGTAGGGTGTAAGTTATGGGTCTTCTTTCATTCTTTTGGGTATTGATATCCAAGTCTTTACTTGTAGAATCTTTAACCAGTTTTCCTATTAGCATGATGTTAGCTTCATAAAATGAGTTAAGTAGCATTCTTTTTCCTCAATTTTGGGGGAGAGTTTGTGGAGAATTGTTGTTAGTTCTTTTTGGAATGTTTAATAAAATTCCCTTGTTAAACCATCTGGCCCTGGGCTTTTCTTTGTAGGAAGATTTTTGATGACTGACTGAATCTCTTTACTTATGATTGGTTTGTTGAGATCTTCTGTTTCTTCTAGAATCAGTGTAGATTGCTGTGTCCTTCTAGGAATTTATGCATTTCACCTAAGTTGTCCAGTTTTTTTTGGTGTATAGTTGTTCATAGTATCCTCTTAGGATTTTTTGTTTGTTTGTTTAATTCTTCAGGGTCTATGGTAATAACCTACCCTCTCCTTTCTGATTGTATTTATTTGCATCCTTTCTCTTTTTTACTTTGTCAGTTGAGCTAGGGGTCCATCAATTTTATTGATTTTCTCAGAGATCCAACTTTGGTTTTATTGATTCTTCCTATTTTTTTTGTTATTCTCCAATTCATTTATTTCTGCTTTAATCATTGTTATATCTCTTCTTCTGTTTGTTTTAGTTTGCTGTTCTTTCTCAGGTTCCTCCAGGTGAGCAGTTAAGTCCTTGATTTTTGCTCTCTCTTCTTTTTAAATATAGACATTTATGGCAATAAATTTCCCTCTTAGCACTGCCTTTGCTGCATCCCATGTTTTAATATGTTGTGTTCTCTTTTTCATTTGTCTCTAGATATTTATCAATTTCTTGTTTGACCCACTGATTGTTTAAGGGTATGTTATTTAATCTCCATATATTTGTGAAAGTTCTGGTTCTTTGGTAGTTATTGATTTATGGCTTAATTCTGTTGTAATCAGAGAAAGTGTTTTGAATAATTTCAATTTGTTTTATAAAGATCTGTTTTGTGTTCCAGTATATGATCTATCCTAGAGAAAGTTCCATGAGCACTAGAGAAGAATGTATATTCTTCTCTCTATATATCCCATATGATCTGTCTATATGCTGTTACAAGAAACTCATCTTAGACCCAAGGCTTGTAACAGCATATAGATGGATATATATAATGATGTATATATGTCTGTTAGGTCTAATTCATTTATCACATTGCTTAAATTCTCTATTTCCTTTTGATTCTCTGTCTGGTATTTCTATCCATAGAGGAGAGTCATGTATTGAAGTCTCCTACTATTATTGTTGAAACATCTATAGCTCCCTTTAGTTTTGTCAATGTTTGCCTCATTTACTTGACTCCTTAATTAGGAGCATGGACATTTATGATGGTTATTTTTTTCTTGGTGAATTGTCCATTTTATTAATATGTAGTGCCCTTCCTTGTTTCTTATGATGTCTTTACATTTAAAGTCTATTTTGTCTGATATTAGTATAGCTACTCCTGCTTTCTTTTGGTTATAGTTTACATGAAACATCTTTTTCCATCCTTTCACTTTCAGTCTGTTTGTATCCTTGGGTCTAAGATGAGTTTCTTGTAACAGCATATAGATGGATCATATTTCCTAACCCATTCTGCCCATCTGTATCATTTAATTAGTGAATTTAGTCCATTAACATTCAAAGTGATTACTGTAAAAGCATTACTTGATTCAATCATCTTATCCTTTGGTTTTTATTTGTGAGATCTGTATATTCTTTCCCTCTTTCTCTTTTTATCCTTTTAGTTAACGTTACTTGTATACTTCAATTCTGTGCCCTCCTCCAGACCTCCCTCTTCTGTCTCTATTTTTTTCAGCTGACACAACTCTCTTTAGTATTTCTTATAGGGCAGGTCTCTTGTTGACAAAATCTCTCAGCCTTTGTCTGTAAAAATTTTAACACCCCCCCCCTTTTGAAGGACACCTTAGCTGAATAAAGAATTCTTGGCTGGAAAGCTTTCTTTTTCAGGATTTTAAATATATCATACCACTGTCTTCTTACCTCCATGGTGTCTTTTGGGTAGTTTGAACTCAGTCTTATGTGGTTTCACTTTTATCTGGTGAGTCACTTTTCACTTGATGCTTCTCTTCAGCATTTGACAGGCTGATTAGTATGGGTCTTAGAGTAGGCCTATTTCAATTCATTCTATTTGGGAGTTTGTTGGGTTTCTTTGATATTCATATTCATGTCTTTTACAAGTATTGGGAGGTTTTCCTCCATTATGTCCTCAATTAATCTTCCTAGTCTTTTACTTGTTTCTTCTCCTCCTGGGACACTGAGCATTCTTATATTTGTGTACATCATGTTGTCCATCATTTTCTCTGAGATCCAATTCCATTTTTTCCATCTTTTTGCCATTTGTTCTCTTGTGCATTCAAATTCAATTGTTCTGTCCCCTAGTTCGCTTACTCTTTCTTGTGCCTCTTCAAATCTGCTGTTGTGTGTCTCTAGTATATTTTTTATTTTCTCTGCAGTGTATTTCATCTATGTGAGAACTGATATTTTTAAATTTATTCTTTTAAATTCTTCTTTATGCTCTTCTATAGCCTTCTTGATATCCTTTATGTCATTAACCAACCCACTGAATTTATTTAGGGGATTTGTATGAACATCTTTGATTAGTTGTGCCAAATTCTGTGTCTCGTCATTTGGCTGGGCCATATCTGCCTGCATCTTCATGTGCTTTGTGATTTTCTGTTGTCTTGGGGGCATTTGATTATCCTGATGAAGTTCAATTTTGAATGTTGATTTCCCTTGCTTATCTAAGATTTTGTATTAGATTGGGTTTGTGTTGAAGGTCTACTTTCACTTTTGGTTTGTCAGTAATTCCTTACCAAACCAAGGCCTGGACCTCATGGAGGGGTTGCAGCTCTACTTGAAGATGTATTTAAAGATAGATAGGTAGTTTTTCAGACTGCGCTTTCTCTTCTTCCCAGAAGATGGTACTTTTGGACCGCCTCTTCCCCTCAGGCCCACCTCTCCCTGACTTCAGCAGCTGGCTCACCTGGATGGAGATCCAGTGTATTTCCAGCTAGACCCCCTGTTCCTGGTGTTCCCTGAGAGCCACCACCCCTAGGAATGGTGTTTGAGCAGTGTTTACCCCAGTGAAGATTCTGCTCTTGGGCCAAATGAGTCTGGTGGCTCCCAAGCTACTGCTTAGAATGACCTTGGGCCATAGGACTGGATATTGCAACTGTCCCTGCCCACAAGCAACCCAGAAATGCTTGCTGGCTTGGCATGGTGCATGGTGCGGGATGGGGTGTGGGGGTGCAGGGTTGGGGGGGCCACAGGTGCAGGGCATGGCACAGCTTGCTTCCTTGTCCCTGCCTCTTTGTGTTCTCTTGAGGGCTCTGGGCCTCTGAATGAAAGGGAAGCTGTAGCCTCTGTTCACTAGTTGGATGGTCTGCGTGCACAGGGAAAGCAAGTCTGCTGGCTTCCGGGTTCCCCATGGGAGCTCTGGGCTGTGGCAGTGAGGGGACAGATCTCCTAAGCTAACTGTGGGGGCAGGCACTTTTCTATGTACTGCCTCTTGTCCCCACTAGAGTCATGGCCAAGCACACTCACCCTGTTCTCTCCATCCCTGTTCCTGCACTTTTTCATCCAGGAACTCCCTGTATAGTGTAGAAGATCCTCTCTGGTCACTTGTACCCTGGAACTGCTGTCCCTGTTGTTTTTCTTTCAATTCTCCAGTTGTTCCGTGGAGGAGGGGTACACTTAGCCTATCCAATCCACCATCTTCCCAGCAGTCTCCTTTGTTCTTTTATATTTGCTGACATCCATTTTGGTGTCAGTACAGGAGGTGTGTGTGTCCCACTCCCACTGAGTTCCAAACCATAAAATTAAACATACCTTTTTTGTAAAATGCAAAAGTTTGATTTTTCTTTTAAAAGAGGAAAAAGGACAATTCTAAAAATTATGCCCCATTTTCCTTTAAACTAATTGTTAAAAGTGAGATATAATAGATTAATTTATTAAAGCAAAGGTGTATTTTGGTTTTTTATTTAAAATTTTAAAGTTTATCACTTTATTTTTAGGTATTCAATATGGAAATTCATATTTTCATAGCAATAAAATGAAGGAGGGCATACAAAGTTTCCCTTGACCACTGTGCTCAATCCCAATCCCAATGCATTTAAATATGTATGCATATAAATATATACACACTTCTATGGAGAGATAGAGAGGCTACCCTACATAAATACATATTGGGATTTGTGATTGAGTTGAGTTTGAGTTTGATGTTTCTGTTTAATTGTTATTTTACCATGCATACACTGCAACTTGATTTTTTCAGTAATATGTTGTGCCAATTTGAAAGGATTATTTACCCTAGAAAAGCCATATTTTAATCCTGATTTGTCTCATGGAAGCAGCTGTTTCTTTTAATCCCTATTCAGTACTGTAGAGTGGAAACTTGATTAGATTACCTCCATGAAGATGTGACATGCCCAATTGTGGGTATTAACATTTGATTAGAGGAAGATGTGACTCCACCCATTCCAGATGGATCTTGATTTGTTTACTGGACTCCTTTAAAAGAGGAAATATTTTGGAGAGAGCATGAGAGCCATGAGAACTACCAGAGTCCATGCAACCAGAGACCTTTGGAGATGAAGAAGGAAAATGCCCCTGGGGGAGCTTCATGAACGAAGTCTGGAGAGAAAGCTAGCTGATGTTGCCATGTTGGCTATGTGTGCCATGCGCCTTTAGCTAGGAAACCAGAACATGTGTCTTAGAGATCTTCCTGTTAGTCCATTTAGACTAACCTCAATCTTTTAGACTTCTACACAGGATCCATATTTATCTATTGCCCAGTGGCTATTTATGTGGATTATTTATTTATATAAATTTATTTATTTATGTGGATTCCAGCTTTTTACATTTATAAAAACACTGCATTGAGCATCCTTTTCAGGCTTCTTTGTACCACCTTTGTGGAAATTTTTATAGGATAAGTACTGAATAGTGGGGCTGGGGCTGTTTATTATAGTTTATACACCTTTTATATTTTGATTGTTATTTTTAAATTACTAAATTACATTTTGTGAATAGATCTAATCCTATTAATATTACAGAGTTTTAAGTCTCAGTATGTGGGTCTTTTGGAAAACCAACTTATTTTGCTCAGTTTAATTTCCTCAGTGACACACCTGTAGTCTTGTAGATAAGGGGGAAGAAAGAAAAGCAATATATTTGAAATTTAAAGACGCTTTTGATTTGAATCATAAGATTGGGAAAACTGATTTGAAATGTATAATGGTCAGGTATTCATTTAACTATAGTGCTCAAAGCAAAAGCTAGTAGTCAGTAACATTAATATGTGGGTCTTTTTTGAAGCTGCTATGGTTTGATACTATTAATTTTGTTTTGTTTTGTTTTGTTTTAGACAGTTTTATTCACACAGCTTATAGTCCATCCTATGTGTCCAATCAATGGCTCCTGGTATAATCACATTGTTATATATTCATTACTACAGTCAATATGAGAACATTCCCATTTCTTCCACGTTTGGGAGGCATCTCATACCCCTCCCTTATATCCCCCTATTATTGATATTTAGCTTTGACATAGTGCCTTTGTTATAATTAATGAAAGAATATTATGATGTTACTGTTAACTGTAGACCTTCATTTGCATTAATTGTACTTTCCCCATATACCACCCCATTATTTAAACACCTTATAGTGTTGACATATATTTGTTCCAGCTCCTGCAAAAACTACCTTATATTTGTGCAATTACCACCAGAAACTATTGATTTTAAAAAGTCATTGATTGAATAGAGTAAAAAGCAAGCCTGATAATATTGAGCATAGCCTGAGAATGGCAGGGACTTGGGCTGTTTTGGAAAAGTGACCATTAAACCTAGAATCTTCCTTATCCGTGATTCCATTCAGTGATCCGTTCCAGAGATATTTAGAATGAAATTTAATCAGCTGTTAACAGGAATTCCTTTTGACTGGATGCTTTCCACGCCCAGTTCGCTACAGTCCTTTTCTTGCCAAATTCCTCCTCATTTCAAGGCCCAACACAAATATACCTATCCTCACTGTTCATACTCAGGCTATTATTTGCTAGCTATGTTTATTCTCATAGTATTTATTCATAAACCTATGGATTATGTGTATCTATTTTCTCTGCTAGTTCCTATTACTACCCATATGGGCTCTTTGAATACTGAACCATGCCTTGTTCATTATTTTATCCCCAGCTTGCAATGCAGTGCTTAGTCTGTTGGTTAATGATGTGGTCTTCTGACAAATCTGTATTTAAATCTCAGTTCTACCACTTTCCTGCTGTCTGTGCATTTTTGGAGAAACTTCTTAACAGCTTTAGACCTCAGCTTCCTTATCTGTAAATTGGATCTATTTACCTTAAAGTATTGTTTGGGGATGACCAATTTTAATATTTGCATGTTGGTGCAGTAAAAACAAATCATAGCTGTTATAATAGTAATAATAATAATAATAATAATAATAATAATAATAATTCTTAAGGTTGAGTACCTGAAGGATAATTTATCATAAAAATTTAACCCAAATTATCCAGTCTCTTTTATTTTGCAATGTAAGGAATGTATGTGTTTGCTTTTGTTTTTGTCTAGTATTAGCTGTATCTCTCTGCAGCATTCACTCAGGGAGCTCAGTGCAAAAGATGGGTTCCCAAGATACCTGTCTGGTGAGCCACTTAAAAGTTGACAGAGAGCACGACACTTACTCTTAATGGTGATGACAGTATCTAGGACTGAACCAGCTTACTGAGACTTTGATCTCCTCTTAGGCCAAGAGGAGTGATTTAAAAAAGATGAGGTACCAGAAATAAAGGAAACAACTGAACATTTTGAGAATGCAATCTCATAGCAGGCTTTGTCTTCTTCCCAGGGACGTGCTTAATAAAATATGCCTCACAGAAGAACATTTTAAAAAGTAGGTAATGTATTAAGGAAAGATCTTCCCTTTTGGAAATTAACTTATATATCACTACCACTTATAGATACATAAAAGATTTATTCTTTCTGCCAAGAGCTCTACTGCTGCTCTTGAAATCATGTCTAAGAATTATTGTTTATCACCCAACTTCATCATTGAATCCCTCATTCCTGCCCATCCCCATGTTGTTTATTTCAGGTTCTAAGCTGCCCCAGTGCTCTATCAATTCATCGTTTGGATCCAAACCTATACTTTTTATAGAGTCAAGTTATTAAATTGGTACTCAACGTTTTGTCTGCTCCTGAAACCCTCTTTGCTCTGTCTTTTACTTCTCAGATTTTGAATGTGTCCTTTCATTCCCTCTTTCTTTCTGGAAAAATACAGGTCACCAATAGAAACCCTTTCTGTGATCATGCAGCCTAGGAATCTATAGGGAGATTTTAGGGTTAAAAATAAAACACTGCTGTTTCCTATACTACTCTGCCATTGCTGAATGTCTGCTTTTCCTTTCTCCTCTTTTCTTCTGACACTTTAGTTTTCTGTTTTTCTTTTTATGTTTTCTCTTAGAAATGAATGAAACATCTCATTTCTCTTGAAGAGTGAATTTGTGCTTCCATATCCCTTCCCAGCTTCTCTGGGTGGTGGTAAAAGGGAAAGTATGAAAAGTGTTATTTCCATTCAAGTTGCCTCTGGGGCACTTCATTTCGGTGAGATTCTTAAGTTATTATATTCCAAATCTTTGCTGGAAATGATGTAAGCAAGAACCTCTTCACCATCATTGGTCACTCTGTGTCCCCAGGAGTGTTTTCTAGGATTTCCTGTGAAGACACCCCAGGTGCCATGTCTTAAGCTTTGGTTGTCTGCCCTCTCTATCTTGGAGTTCAAAGCTTCTTTGGCCTGTTAGATTCCACATTGTACTTCTCCCTCTGGTGCCAAATTAACCAACTTGTCTTTGTATTTTGACCACTTCTGAAAGCTTTGCAGCTGTTTTTTACTGCCAAGGTCTGGCCCCAATCTCTCCCCACCCCCCTCCCCAGCCCTCCAAAGCTTGCCTTTCCCCTTCCACCTTCTGGCCTGGTTTCAACAATGACCATCCGCCTGGGGCCAGATCACTGGGTGGGTACTGCTATTGTGTTTGGGCTGCTCAGTTCCAGCCCAAATATGAAGCAGGCTTTTGGGCTGCCTTTTCTGCATAAGCAGACTCAGGTCCTGGCACTACCCAGGCATGGGCTTTATTTTCCTTCACATGGTGTCTTAAGAGTCATCACTATGCCATGATATTAGTTGACAACTACAGTTTTGGATAGTGACTGCACATATGCCTGAGCCTCTGCTTTCAAAAATAGGGAATTTTGAAAAGAGACCCTGAATAGGGAACTTTGAATGATGTTTCCTTAAGAGGGTGCCTTACTTATTTTTCCCCTCAAATCATGTCTCATGCATACCACCTGTTTAAAGTAAACCCAGCCCTTTCCTTTCCTTCACACTGGTTCAGGTTTCCATTCACCATAAACAAAAGTGGTCAAGGCAGTAGAGTGGGGTCAGGGGCAGCATCCAGGGAGCCACTCAGCTTGGCTTTGGATCCCATATCAGCCAACTGATTAGGTGAATGATCTTGAGTGACAGTTCACTAATTTGTCCATTTCTTAGTTTCCCCATGCATGAAATGAGCATAATAGTGGTATCTACCTCACAGGATTCTTGTAGGGATTACAAAAGTTAAAATCTATCTTATTACTATCTTAAACTAAATTATATCAAAGTAATAAATTCTTTCTACTTACCATCACTTCCATGCATTACCTTTGATAAAAGATTAAATTTATATCTTACAGTTAGGCACATTTATAGTATATTTACATGTTTATCCATGGTATTGGTTTATAGTTTGTCTCCACATATATGTTAGTAAAGATTTGCAATAAACTGCTGATAAAGGGCAGTGTCTTGGGTTGCAAAGTCCTCAAAATATTGAAATTCTGTATTCTTTGCCAGCCTGATTAACTCTCTATATTTGATCTATTTGCTAACTCCACATTTTGTAAATATGATTTGTTCTCCTAGAATGATGAATGTTTAGGTAGGTAATCTATAAATGAAAATCCTTTGTAATCACAAAGTTGTATGCAAATATGAAATATTATGTTAACAGTAACTAGGCATACAGACTCATAAAATAATGAGTTATCTTCAGGTGTAAGATCAGGCAGCTATGTCAGATTAATGCTGTGATTGGATTTATGCAGTAGAAAACGCCTTAAGTGTGGTACAAAATGCATCTGATGTTTTGCGAATAGTTTGTTGATCAGTGACTATGATTAATTATTTGCTTTGAAATCTCTGGATCTTTATTAAACTTCAGTCGTGCTTCAAAATGATTTTTTTGTACATCCAGTTTTGTTGTCTGCTGACATTTATTGGCATATAACTTTGTACAGATTTGAGGAAAAGCAGTGACCAACCTTTGCAAACTCAAGGTAAATTCACTAATATGGTAGGTGAAATGTTACAATTTTACGTTTAATAATACTTCATTTTCTAGTTTCTCACTTGCACTGTTGAAAGATCTCATTAGCAAATAGCAATCCATTCCCAAAAGACATTCCTACTGACATGAGAAAATAGGAAGGAAATGTCACAAAACCATGGTAGACCCTTATAAATCTCAGCTTCAGTACTGAAACAAGCAACCATTGTGCTCTTAAATCCTCTGATGTTCTTTAATTAAAGCCTCCAAGGAATCCTGAAAATTGCAATTATGGGAGCTAAATTAAAATCTATTTTATTTGATGTATGAAGTTTTAAATCCTTTTTAAGATAAGAAAGTATTTTTTAACTTCTATATTAAATCAGAACTTATCCCTTTGGCCTTAACTTATGTGTATGTATGTGTGCACTTTAATTTTACACTGCCTGTAACCTAAAAGAAATTTGAGGAAGATTATGAAAAATAACACATGCACAGTAAAACTAATGAGTTATTATTAGACAACACCTAAACTTGGAAAAGAAAAGGAAGGAAATTTGTTTTAAAAGAGGCTAATATACTTGTAATGTGCAGTTGATTTGACTCTCAGCTTCCTGGCAACCAGTGCAAAAGTGGAAATAGGCTAAATTTTAGATACTTGGTATCAGAAGGGAGAAAACATATCAAATCCTTCATGTACTATATTATGAATTTGGTTATACACAGATAATTCTGTGTATAGCACATTGGAAAAGACTGATTAACCCAAAATATATGACTATTTTACTAAAGTTTATTTCTTAGTTGCTTTGTTCAAGTTAATGTGGAAAACTGTTTTCAATTCTGGAACAGATATTCTTTGTGCACACAAATTTGAGTAGCAGCAGGGTGTAGATGGTAGGAAAAATTTTGCCATAGAGAATTCCTAAAATGAAAGTTTGGGGTATATCTAACATTTAAGGTATGACTCTAGGGCGGACAATGGTGGCCCAGTGGCCGAGTTCTCACCTGCCATGCTGGAGACCCGGGTTTGATTTCCTGTACCTGCCCATGCAAAAACAAAACAGAAAAAATATGGCTGTTTGCTTAGGATTCTGATATATTGCATAGTAACTTGCACTCTCAACCATTGATTCATAGCTTGGAATTTGTCTAGAGAATGAATACCTCCATCTCCAATATAGCTACTCGGAGTTTGATTCCAAAGCTCAAGTTCATTTAAAATATTCACCATAGAAAACATTTTTATGCAATAAGAGAGCAATACAAATAGGCTATTCAACTTTAATAATGCACTGTAACAGGGAGGAGGCTTGTTTCAGGGAACATATTCTCCTTCCTTGTTTAAATACATTTATTAGTGACATGCTATTGATCACTTGAGAAAGAATAGTAGAAGAAATCTCTTCAGGTAAATAATATACTTATTTATGCCTTTCTGAAAATTTTTAAAAGGTGAAACAAAAGAAAGTACCTCTTTGAGACTCATAACTGAAGGCCATGCAATGGATAAGAAGGTGAAGTGGTAGGAAATACACACAAATTGCTTCTGTGGGTGCAATCATGGAAACTCTTGGCAGATGACTTCTTAGATAAATAGCCTCCTTCCCAAAGTCACTTGTGATATAGGATAGTGTAAACATAGAATATCACATACCATTGTATGTTTTTTTAGTATTATTAGAACTCTGTTTGAACCCTAGGGACATTTTGAAGAACTTTCCTTTTTATCTGCTTAAATTTTCATGTAAACACATTTTAAATGTAAGCCCTTTGTAAAGATATTTGACAGTTCCTGGCCTGTTTTAATACATCATTAAAGGCAGATTTTATGATTTAATTATTTAAAAATAAACTGGAAAGAATAGAGAATGTATTTGTTTGACAACTTTTGTTTTTGTCTATTATGTACTTTGATCCCCATTACTAAGCAGACTGTAATAAAGTTTTAAATTCATGAACTAGATTAGAATTATTAAACTGCGGAAGATTTTTCTTTAAGTTTGACTTATATTGGTTTCACACCACTATAATACTGTATAAAACCAAATATAAAGTTTATTTTCAACTCTAGGAATTTTGCGCATTTTAGAATTTTAGTTTCATAGAGTAATGTTATTTGCTTTTTTGAGCTGTCTGAGACTAAACCAAACTGTTAACTTAGAGATATTTTTCTAAAGAAAATTAACCTTTCTCTGGAATTCCTATTCATGTTCTCACAACGAAAGTTAATTCTCAGTTTTTATCAGGTATCCAAATAGTAAATCTATCTCTTCTATCAAGTTTCTTCTCCAGTATATCCCAAATAGCATTTATGTAAACAATGTATTAAACAGGCTTTTAGGTGCATGCATTCATTTGATCCTCCTAACAAACTTATAAGGTGTCTAGGGAAAGAATTATTTCTATCCTTGTTTTTCCAATAAGAAAACTTGGAAGCTGGCAATTAGTAAATGACAAGCATTTCTGATTTCAATACCTATACTCTTTCCCAGGTTCCAGATGGGAAGTTAGCACTTAGTGGATTTGTTCCAGAGCTTGTGAGGGAGGAAATTCTCAAACCAAAGTCTCTAGAATATAAATGTTTAAAAAGTAGAGGTTTAGCAGAAAAAAACATACATAATGACATCAGGGGATTTGTTTGATGGTTAAGAGTTGATCATCTAAATGAGATAACTAACCCTAGAGTAATTGAATACTGTCTTTACTCAGCACCTCAGACATCTTTTCCTCATATATATATATTTTTTAATTGAGATGATACAGTTTTCTAAAATTGGCTTCTCTGTGGGCTAACTGGAGATTCCCAGTATCTGAACATCATAGTTCAATGGCGATTCTAGAAGACATAAATGGTAGAGATCTGTTTTTGAAATCTTACCAGAACCTTTCAGGCTCAAGTATGCTGTTGGAGTGTTTGTGTTAGAAATAGATTTTGTTGCTCTAAAAACTCAGCAAAGTTGAAGCAATTGAAGGTCATTAGTAAGAATGCTCACATCTTCTTCTACACTCACTTTTCTCTGGATTATACTGCAGTCTTTTGGCATATGTGTCTCTCTTGCAAGATATGGATATTAAGACAACCCAGTCATTTAATTTCCTGGTATATTTGCTGATTCCAGGAAATACTTAGTAATCAAATATGCACAACCCAGGTGGGAAATAAAAAGTTAGGTGTGTTTCTGAATCTACAAACTTCTTTTGTTTACTTAAGCCTTAAGCATATGGCTAGACAGATATATGCAGAAAAATGCAATGTATAACCTGTGCAAACTGTAGTTCAAAATTGGCAGTGTCTCACTGAAAGATGGGCCTTAGAGTGTTCATTTCCCAAACATTTCTTATGGTGTAAAGGAGTCTTGTACCAGAAACCATTGTAACCTGTATTTCTTGGCTTGCTGTTTAGCCTTTTCTATTTCCTTGACTGAGAAACCTACAACCACCCTGACACCTGTTTTAAAAAATGACTTACTGAAATATAGCTTTCAATGAAATACATGGGTTTTAAGTGTACAGTTTGATGGGTTCTGACAAACATGTGCACCATGTAACCTTCACCCTAATGAAGACAGAAAGTATTTCATTATCTTTGAAAGCCCTCCAGCCCTTTAGTTATCCCATTTCTCCCTTCAAGCATCCATTGATCCAGTTTCTTGCATCATCTTAGTTTTGTTGTTCTAGAATTTCATGTAAATGAAATAATGTCTTCTTTCATTCAAAATCATGTCTATGGGATTAGCTTTGGTGTTGCATCTGTGAGCAATTGGTTTATTTTTTGCTTCTGTGTAGAATTTCATTGTTGGCCTTTACCAAAAATTGTTTCTTCATTCACCCATTGATGGACATTTGAGTTATTCCCAGTTCTGAACTGTAATGAATACAGCTACTATTAGCATGTATGTACAAAATGTTTTAATAAAACGTTATTATTTCTAGGAAGGATTTTTTGGGGGGGTGGAGACTCCTTGGGATTTTCTACATAGATAATCCATGTTATCTACAATTAGGGGAAGGCTTCTTTCTTTCTTTTAAATCTGAATACTTTTTATTTCTTTTTCCTCCTTGTCTCAGTGGCTAGAACTTTCAGTACCATAGTGAATAAAAGTGGTGAGAGAAGACGTCCTTGCTTTATTCCCAGTCATAAGTGGAAAACATTCAGTTGTTTGTCAAATGTGATGTTAATTGTAGATTTTTTTGCAGATGCTCTTTATCAGTAGAGGTAGTTTCCCTTTATTCCTAGTTTGCCAAAAGTCTTTTTTTTTAATCATAGGGGGTATGGATTTTGCCAACTAATTTTTAATTGTCAACAGATAGGATATTTCTTCATTTATTGATTTTTAAATGTTGAACTAACATTGCATAGTTGGAATAAATCCAACTTCGTCATTGTATATAATTCCTTTTATACTTTTCTGGGTTCAAATTTAGTAATATGTTGAAGAATTTTGTTTCTAAATTCATGGATGATATTAATTGGTAGCTTTCTCTATCTGTACTGTCTTTGTCTGGTTTTGGTATCAACACAGTGCTGTCCTCATAAAATGAGTTGGAAAATATTCTCTCCTCATTGTTTTCTGGGTTTGATTGTGTAAAATTGGTATTAATTTTTCTTTATGTGTTTGCTAGAATTTCCAATAAAATCATATGGATGTGGATATTTCTTTTGGGGGGAACTTTTTTATTATGAATTCAGTTTCTTTGTTATAGAATGTGCAAGTCTTTGGGGGACATTTATTTTCTTTTTGGTAAATACTTATAATAGAAATTTTGGGTCAAAGGGTCAATGAAAGTACCTAATTCTTATTCCAATGTGGTTGTATCATTTTACATTCCCAAGGGCAATATGAATTTCGGTCACTTCTCACCATTCTTTGGTACTGTTAATGTTTACTTTTAACCATTTTAATGGCTCTGAAGTAGTATCTAATTATGCTTTTAATTTACTTTTCCCTGATGATTAATGAAAGCAGACATCTTTTTATGCACTTACTGGCCATTATTATATCTTTTTCTGTGAATAACTATTCAGTCTTCACCTAGCTATTTTGTTCATTTGTTTTTAATCAGTAGCTTGTTTCCTGATTAATATGGAGTTGCAATATTCTGGATACTTGACCTTTATCAGATAAATGCATTCCAAATAGTTTCTCCATGTCTGTGACTTGCCTTTTCATTTTTTAAATTGGTGTCTTTTGCAAAGCAAAAGTTTTAAATTTTGATGAGTTCAAATTATTGTCTTCCCTTATGTTTAATATTTTTTGAGTTCTCTTTAATGAGCCTTTGCCTATTCCATAGTTGCAGTTTTTTCTCTGATATTTTATTCCACAGGTTTTAATGTTTCACACTGTAATCCATTTTGAATAAATATTTGAGAATGTTGTGTGGTTGAGGTTGCAGTTCATTTTTTCCCCCACAAATAAGTCCAATTGCTCTTGCATTATTTGCTGAGAAGATGCTCCATTCCCTTTTGAATAACCTTGGCACATTAGTCAAATATCAAATGGCCATATATGTATGGATCTATTTCTGGAGTCTTTGTTCTGTTCCATTAATATATAGTCCATGCTTACACAAATATCACCCTGATTCAATTACTCTGCCTTTATAATATCCTTAAAATCAGTTATGTGAGTCCTCCAAATTTTTTATTCTTTTTCAAAACTATTTTGACTATTCTTGGTCATTTTACTTCTAGATATAATTCTCATGATGCAAGGCTGTATATAAAAATGGCCATGGAGGGCGGGCCACGGTGGCTCAGCAGGTAAGAGTGCTTGCCTGCCATGCCCGAGGACCCGGGATCGATTCCTGGTGCCTGCCCATGTGAAAAAAAAATTGCCATGGAAGTGGAAACCATGCAAGGTGATTGTAAAAATCAAAGGAAGAAAAAATCTATGACTTTTAATTTTTTATCAAAACATTCAAAACTCTTTTTCCTGATAGTTATGAATGGATAGGAAAATGGAAAAAATAATAAAATTATTATATAATTCCATTTATATGAAATATTCAGAATAGGCAAATTGTAGAAACAGAAATTAGGTTAGTGATTGGTAGGGACTTGGGGCAGAAAACTGCTAATTAATACCTATTTCTTTTTGGTGGAGATGAAAATGTTCTAAAATTAGATTGTGGTAGTGGTTTCACAAACTCCATAGAACAAAGCAAAACCCATTGACTTGTACAACTTTAAATGGGTGAGTTTCATGATAGGTGAATTATAGCTCAAAAAACTGTAAGGGAAAAACAGAACAACTTCATGTTCTCACTACAATTTTGGCTATGATCATTCGTTTATTTTATTTTATTTTTTTGTATGGGCAGGCACTGGGAATTGAACCCAGGTCTCCTGCATGGCAGGTGAGAACTCTGCCACTGAGCCATGGTGGCATCACCCTGATCATTCATTTTGCCTCCCCCTGTTAAAACAGCTAACCTTCCCCTTGTGCACTGGATACCTTGTATCTTGCAAGAATGTTGCTATTGCCATTACCACATTGTTTTATAAACTTCTCTTCTCCACTCGATCACTCCTGTAGGCATACAAACATAATAGCTAAAAATATGATAAAACCATGCTGTACACCAAATATATTGTTCTAAATAGTACTCCATTTTTATTTAGTTCTCTTTACAACAAAATGAAAAAGATTTCATATTTGATGATGCATTTCCTTAACTATCTGTACTCAAACATTCCAATTGGGCTTTAGGTCCTACTATTACTCTATCAAAATATCCCGTTGTGGTCCCTAATAAACTTAATACTTTGAAATTCAATGGTTAATTAATCCATAGTTACTTGCTAAGCTGAGGAAGCAGTGATCAGAGTTTGGGGGTGTGGAAATTATTGGATTCTGTGAAGCAGTGTCCTATAGTGGGCCAAGTTGCATACGGGAGCCTGACTTCCTAGTTGCATATACACATGAAGAGATGTCACAAACCATAACCAAGAATGGCTCCTCAAATTTGAGACTAGAACAAGAGATACTAGCGATATGTTCTGGGACATGTGGAGGTCTGGCCCAGTGAGAATGAAGGGACCTCATGAATCTCAAAGCACATGGTTAAGACACTAGAGAGGTTTAGAGTTAAAATAAGGGCTAAACTATACTATGCTAGAAAAATCCAACCCAATTCTTTTAGGGTCAAAGAGAGCTATCATAAAATTATTATGAAAACAAATTTCAGCAGTCTTTTAAAGGAGATAATATAATCTGTACTCCTTATAATGCAGCATTCATAATAGTTAGCTTATAATAACATATTATTAGACACAAAAAGAATCAGGACAATGTGACTCATAATCAAGGAAAAAAATCAAAGGAAACAAACTTGAAGATGACTTAGATGTTGGAGTTAGCAGATAAGGACTTTAAAGCAGTTAATATATATATTCAAGGACAATATGGCCTTAATTATGTACACACGGGGAATCACATCAGAGATGTGGAAAACATTATTTTAAAAGGGGAAATTCTAAAAGTGCAAAATATGAAAAAGTCACTAGATTGGCTTGACAACATATTAAAGGTGATGGAAAAATGGGACTGATCCATTAAAAAATATGCAACCTGAAGAATGGAGAGCAAAATGTTTTGAAAATACATAGACAGAGCTTCAGTGACCTGTAGGACAAGATCAAGAAGTTCAAACTATATGTAATTGGAATCCTATAAAGAAAAAGTAGAAAATGGGCAGGAAAAGCTGAAAAAAAATACTATTCAAAAAAATTTTTAATAGGGTGAAATAAGCATCAACTCGCAGACCTAAGAAACTCAGAAAAGTCTGTGTAGGATAGATACAAAGAAAGCTACATCTAGACTGAACATAAACCTCTTGCAAGACAAGTTAAAATCTCAAATGAACGCAAGGCATAATGATACCTCACCTACAGGAGAACAATAACAGCAGACTCCTCTTCAGCACAGATGAAGGCCAACAGGCAGTGGAATGAATTCTTTAACATACTGGGAAAAGCAGTGTCTACCTAAAATTCCACATTGAGCAAAACTTCTTTCAGAAGTTACTGTGCTATAAAGAAATTTTCAGAGAAACAGACATAATTTAAAATATACTGGAATTACTAGAAATACTAAAACAAGTTCTCCTGGCTGAAGGAAAATGATGCAAGATAGAACATACCATATCTGTAGGTAAATCAAAAAGACTAGCCTTTTCCCCTTAATCTCCTTTAAAAACAAAACACTATTTAGTGCAAAAATAGAAAATACAAAGTATAGAGAATACATAGAATTATCCTGTTATAAGCTCTCTACATGTATGAACTGTAAAGTGTGATGGATGAAGTCTGAAGAGTAAAATCTGAGGTAGCATATTAATTCTAAGTTTGGAAGCATGTTATAATTATTAAAAAGTGAAAAGAGGTAGAGTGTAGAAATGCAATAGAAAAAGTAAAACAGACTCTTTTAAAAATGTACCCAAGAGAGTATGAAAAGAAAAACAAAAATATTTTTAAAACTGAGATATAGATTTAAATCAAAGCATTTAACACAATATCAATCACTGTAACTCCTGATGAGGACAGATTAAAGAAAAATCAACATGCTCAAGTCAATAGAGGCAGAAAAGCATAAAATAAAATTCAACACCAATTCATTGTTTGATAAAAACGATGTAGCATGGTAGAAAGACATGGTAATGTCCTCAGCTTGATAAAATGGCATCTATAAAAATGATTGCAGCTAACATTATGATAAGAGTGAAATTTTTCTACTTAAAATGATGAACTTGGCAAGATGTCCACTCTCACCATTTCTCTTTAGCATTGTATTAGAGAGCCTCATCAGTACAATATGGCAAGAAAAGAAAAAAAGTTATAAAGTTTGGAAGAAGAAATAAAACTCCTTATTTTCAAATGACTGACTGTCAATTTAAATTCCAAAGAATTTACAAAAACTAAAACTAAAATTCCTGAATCAGTACATTTAGCAGAGTTGTAGGAAATAAGATCATTGCAGGAAAATCAACTACATTTTTATATTCTAGCAATAAAACACTGGAAATAGACATTTAAAGAATGTGTCTGATAGCATCAATAAACCTGAAGTACTTAATAAGTTTGCTGTACAGAGATGTGCTGCTCAAATCTCCCTTCATAGAAGAACCCATTATCCTGCTGTGAGGAGTGTGGTGATATGACAGCTTTCGGCCCTTACCTTTGTTAAATTCCCCGCCTTATTTTGAGCCTAAAATCATGTTCTCTTCAATGTGGCCCCTGGCCAATGACTGAGCCAGGTAGTTGTTTCAGATTGCTAAAGCTGCTGAAATGCAATTTACCAGAAATAGACTGGCTGTTAACAGTTGGGATTTATTTGCTTCCAAATTACAATTCTGAGGCCATGAAAACATCCAGATGAAGGCATCAACAGGACTGTAACACCTCTGAAGAAAGTCTGTCAGCCTCTGGGACAGACTCTGTCTCACAGGAAAACACATGGCTGATGTCTGCTGTTTCTTCTTGCCTGGTTTCATTGCTTTCAGTCCCTGGGTTCTGTAGCTCGCTCTGCTTCTGCAGCTGTCTTCATCTCTAGGGATGTTTCTCTCTGTGCTCTCTGGGCTTTTATCCTCATAAAGAGCTCCAGTACATGGATTAAGACCGATGTTAAATGGGCTGGGTCAAATCTAAATTGAAATAACCTAACCAAACTGTCCCACTTGCAGCAGGTCTGCACCCACAGGAACAGATTAAAAGAATATGGCCAGAAGCCAGCCAAGGCAGGGCAGGCAGAGTGGAGGGTAGGCAGAGAGGGGTACATGGAACAGGGGTTGGAGGGTCCAATGTATTATGGGATGTGGCAGTGAAATGGTTCTGGGCACATGATTTTGAACAAACCTGAGTCTGTGTCTCTGAGACACCACCACCCACTGCTGCAAGGAGTGCAGGGAGCACAGCCCAAGGCAGAGGTGGAGTCACCACCAACCTTGCACATCATCCCCTTTCTAGCAGGACAAGGATCACTGAGATGGTGTCAGCTGAGATTGCTAAGAAGCCTTGAACACCAACCTCTGGTCCAGTAATCACAAAGCTGATCTTTGCAAAGCCAACTAATAGTAAAGCAAGTTATAGGACAGACAACTCAAGTATCACCACCAGTCATTGCAGCAGAGCCTGTGGTGGTTAATACAACCCCAGTGTGGATGTCAGTTCTACTTGTCCCAGCACAGACTGTCAAACAATCAATCAATCCAACTTCACAAATTGTTACTACTAGCCAGCTCCAGCAACTGCTTATTGTGCTTGCCACACCATTGCCACAATTCCAGCCAAATCTCACAAACCTTCACCAGGCACTGTCCTTGGCACCAGCTCCGGGAACAGGGAATATAGGTTATGCAATGCTTCCAGCTCAGTACATTACTCTGCTAGAGCAGTCTTCATATGTGTCTGTAGCAAGCAACCCTTGCTGTTCTGGAACATCTGGTATCCAGACAGATAAGTCTTCCATTCGATGGCCTAATCCCATCAGTCTGCCAGCCAGCCCAGAAAGCCCTGTAATTGTACAAGATCACTATGTTTAAAACTATATTGTGATTGCTTTGCCAATTGCAACAACTGCAATTGTACTAATTGTTATAACAATTCAGAACATGAAAATGAATGGCAAAAAACAATAAAGGCATGCCTTGATAGAAATCCAGAAGCTTTTAAGCCTAAAATAGGGAAAGGAATGGGGGTGGGGAATCAGTTCGACATCACAGCAAACGATGTAATTGCAAATGATCTGGATGTCTTAAAAATTACTGTGAATGCTATGAGACAAAAATAATTTGTTCTTCAATATGCAAATGTATTGGCTCTAAGAATTTTGAAGAAAGCCCAGAAAGAAGACATTGATGCCCTTGGCAGATGTCGCTGAAGTAAGGGTACAACAAACAGCAGCAAAGACTTTCAAATTTTGGACTTGTGTACTCGGCCATTGCCAGCTTTGAAAAGTGGAGGAGGAAAATTGCCATTTATATTTGTAACTAAGGAAGTAACTGAAGCTACCTATAACTGCCTTCTTGCCTGGGCACAGCAGGTAGACAGAATAGTATAAATGTTTATTTTCTTTACGATTTACTTTGTTGTCCTTTTTTACAATATAGAACAGTGATCCAATCTTTGGGGGCAGCCATGCTTTTTTAAAAAATACTGATTCAATATTATGGAGTGGAAATTTTGGATTGTTTCCATGGAGATGTGACTCATGCAGTTGTGGGTGGGAACTTTTGACTGGACTGTTTCCATGGAGATTGACTCAATTCTGGGCATGAACTTCTGATTAGATTATCTCAGTGGAGATTTGGCACCCCCAATTGTCTATGTAACCTTTTGATTAGATGGAGATGTGACTCCACCCATTCAGGCTGGGTCTTGATTAGTTTATTGGGCTCCTTTAAGAAGGGAAACATTTTGGAGAGAGTTCAAAGCCAAAAAAGCCAACACAAGATGCAGGCAATCCAATCAAAAGTTCCCACCCACAGCTGGGTGTGCCATATCTCCATGGAAACAATCCAGAGTTTCCACCCCACAATATTGACTCAGTATTAAAAGAAACATGGCTGACCCTACAAGATTGGATCAGGAAAAAGGACATGGCTTCTCTGGGGTACATAACAGCTTACAACTGGTGCACTCTCTTTACATCTGAAAATAGAAAATAAAATTTATATTGACTAGAGCTATTCAAAGAATACAATTTTCTATATTGTCAAAAAAGGACAGCAAAGTAAATCATAATGAAAATAAGCATTTATACTATTCTGCAAAAAAAAATAAAATAAAATAAGGAACATGGTCTTTTTTCTTGTGTAAATAGCTCCAAACCACCACAGTTGCAGTATAAGGGTCCAGCCATTTCTCTTCAATGTGGAGCCCATTTAATGTGCAGTTTTTCTCCAGAACACTCCATTGGACTTGCAGAGATTTTACCATTGTTTGCTGGCTTCCCCTACCCAATAACTGCTTCTTCTATTTTTTTCACAGATGTTACTCACCCAATAAACATTTTATGTTCATAATTCCATCTCAGGATCTGCTTTCTGGAGAATCCAAATGTGTCAGTAATTAATTGAACAAAAGACAATGCAAGACATGTACATTAGAACTACGACAAAACATCGTTGAGACAAATTAAAGAAGTCCTAAATAAATGGGGAAATATAATATCTTCTGTCAAGACAATATTAAGATATGTGTTCCAAATTAATCTGTAGATACAATTTAATTCCAAGTGAAACCTCAGACTGATTTTTTAATAGAAATTGACCAGTTGATTTAGAAATATATGACCGTTTTTTGCTTTGTGTGTTTCTGATACGAAAACATACCTTGAATTTCATACAGCCTGTTAACTGTGAGAATTGTACAAAGTGCAAACTTTGCTTCTAACTCTTTAGTCTACTGATCACTGTGTCAATAACAGATGTACATCTTAACCAGTAACCAGTCACATCGCTTCTTTCAAAATCTGTTAGTGATTTGTCATGGCACATCTGTTGTTCATTTCACACACAGACACCACAATGTATGGCTGTGGGGCTTGTTCCTCAGAGATACACCCATATAATTCACCTTTTAAAGCACTACTTTGGAAAAATGCTTAAGATCACCCTGATTCTCCTCTGGCACTTGAATTAAAATAAGAAAATTTGCTTTTTACCACCAAATGCAACTTCATTAATCCAGTCAGTGACCCATAGAATTATTTCAATTCTAAAGCCTATCATCTGAGATGTACTTTCAGACAGAGTGTTGTTGCTACAACTGGAAACCTGCAATTTCTTTAGTTGAATGTTTGAAAAAATAAACATAAATCATGAAGTTGAAAACATTCAAGCACCATGGCAGAATGTATCTTTGAGTAATATGCATGCAGTTTTATCTCACTATGCATATAACTTTGCAAGATGTGAATCTAATGTAAATGGAGTTTTAGAGAAAAGAACTGACCATAGGAATGTTGACATTGCCACCATTAGAAAGATTCTAGATATGTAACCATATAAGTTATTGAACATATAATTTATAAGCCATATAAGACATGTAACTGTATAATTTATTACTTAGATATAAGTTATTGGGAGGAAATTTACCAAAACAAAAGAGAAAAGTGGTTGCGATGAAAAGTGTAGAGATGTCCCATAGGAACCGACATCAGCAAAAGTCTTCACGTTAAAGTAACTTGTGAAGGTATTTCATGACTTTGAAAACTCAATGGAAAAATGTTGGAGGTGATCCAAACTTAGAAACAAGTGTTCCAATTCACCAAAACACAAAGAAGATGCTCACTCTGAATCAGAAGTTATGTGGCAAGAAGGTGGTTCAAGTATAATCCAGACTACACTTGATAAAGTTGTTTATGAAGAAATAAAATGCTTTTCAATATTTCTTATGTTTTAAACTACAGTGCACTAAGTAAATATTAGTTTTACTACTTTTTCATTGCCCTATACACTTCTAACTGACAATAAGAATGTTTTTAATACTTTGACAAAGATTTTGTGAACAGTTTACTTTTCCCCATTGATAAGATTGCTTTGCATAGTTTCAGCTTACACAGTCCTTTTTATGGCCTGAAGTACCATGTCAAGTGAGGACTCCATGTATTTAAATAATATATATTTATGTGTATTATGTATAACATATATCATTTTATGTATTTTTTTTAAATGAAAGCACATTGAAGACAAGGACTTATGTTGTTCATTGCCACATGCCATGGATTTAGAACAGTGCTGGGCATGCTCAACAAATATTTGTTTAAAAAAAATCAACTTGATCAATTGGAATAACATAGAAAATTTCTAAGTCAAATTAGCTCATTTGATTTTTCTTAAGGATGCAATATATCATGTTCTATTTCTCTGGATACTCATGAACACTTATTATTTTCTGTTTTTTTTTAAGTGAAGCTATCCAAGTGAGTGTGAAGTGGTATCACATTGTGATTTTCAGTAGCATTTCCCTAATGGATAGTGATGTTGAGTATCTTTTCATGTACTGGCCCCCCTTGTGAAAAATCAGTTGGTCAAAGATGCTTGGATTTTATTTCTAAACTCTTGACTCTATTCCCAAGATAGTGAGTGAAAAGGTAACTGGTGTCCAGTTACTGAGGAAGGACATTTTACTCTGGTCATCACAAATCCTGAAGGTGAGGCAGATCTGACAGTAGGTTGACTATAAAATTCTGGACCAGCTGGGAAGATCCGAGTCAGCTGGTCCAAATCCAAGGTAGGCAAAGACACAGGAAGCAGCCAGACAGAATCAGAACATGCAGAGTCATCTCAGTGTTTTAGTTCAGGCCAGGCATGAGCAAGCAAGGAAGGAACTGAGTCCTTCTCAGAAACAGAGAAGCTTACAGGTTGGTTTGGCATGGGTCCTAGATGATCCTTTTGATTACATTTTTTTGTTTGTTTTTAAAATAACATTTAGTTTTTAAAAAAACTTTTAAGTTAATTCTGTAGTATAAGAAACTAAAAAGCACAAGAAATGAACACAAAAGTCATCTGGAATCACAAACAGTTTACAGTTTGACACAATCCTCTGGGACTGTTATGTATATACACACAACTGAACATACACTTTTATATGGTTGAGATTGCACAGAATGTATCAAGCTTTCTCATGAATATTTACCAGAGTCCCAAAGCCACAAGGATTGTGATGATCAAGAATACATGACACCAACTTAATCAGGGGCAAAAATGTATTCCTGCCTTTCTTGGGAACAAAAATTTCCTAAAAGACAAAAATGGCAACAGCCCTTTATAGATATTGGCAGAATTACAAGTACTGTGTTCCTTTAATGTTCAATTTAAAATTGGACATAAAGCAAAAGTACAAAAATATAGTGTATCTAACAGAATTCATTGTCAGATCTATATCAAAATAATAGCAAGGTATGTTTCCATTGAGCTATTTAACAACATTTTCCTTCCTATGGTACAGCCAAGAGATGTGCACATACAGTGATTACATCAAAATGGAAATATGAACACATCTGCATAAATCCCTTTCTCTGAACATCCTTCTGCCTCTCTGCAGCCAACTAATGAACAAGTCCTATTGTATTCTGTTCAAGGTGGTTTAACAATTCCATTTCAAAAATGCTTCTATTGACAATAAGATATTTATAAATTTGTTAATTCACTAGCTCTACTTTTTATCATATATTGTCTCCTCAATATATTTAGAAAGTTTAGATGTTGTGGAATAAAAAATCATATCTGTAAAAAACTCAAGTATTTTACAAAAAATGCATATAGTCTTATGGTAATAATCTAAAACTGCTTTCTAGATGTAGAAATATTAGCAAAGAGCCCTTTGTTTGGCCTTCCTTTTCTTCCTCTTCCACCATTTCAATGACTAAGTACAGAAATATATATACCTAGTTCCAAGAGGTAGATTAACAAAAGTCATTCCCAGAAGAAAGTCTTTCCAATAAACTAATGCAAGGACATTTCTATAGGGATTATCATTCTCCCTCTCTTTTGCTTTTTTGTTTTTATATGGGCAGGCACTGGGAATTGAACCCTGGTCTCCGGCATGGCAGGTGAGAATTCTGCCACTGAGCCATCGTTGTACCACCCTCTACCTCTATTTTTATGTGATTGAATTTTGAACAGCCTTCAGGGCTAAGTGTTAAGACAATTACATCACAAGGTAAGAGAGAATTCGGCTTCTGGTGGCCTTTGCAGAAGACAGTGAAATGCCTCTGAGTGGTCTCTGGGTGTAACATGGCTGGTACTTAAATTATTAAAAGCAATTCACATCCATTGTCTTCTTGGTTCTCATGATAGATCTTTCACAATTGGCATAGATTCCTAATCACAATTTTTCAGCAACAGGAAAAAATACATAACCATCAACCCCTTCAACTTTGTCTCTCCTTGTTACTAAGCATCACAAACTGTGTACCACTGATGCAAAGACAGAGGGTCCCAGATGTGTTTAGGAGTTTGTATCTCCAAAGGACCAAGTGAAATGGATGATTATTGTGTTTATTTCATTTTCTGCCTTGATGAGGGGCAATTGATTACTTGTCCACCAAAATGCCATCTTTACCTTTCCTTATGTTACTTCCCAGAGGGCACTAAATATCTCAGCCCTGATTGAATTTAGTTTGGTCCATGTGATAGTTTCACCAGTGGCATATGAGTGGAAACTATGTCTTTTCTTGGCCAAGGCAGTTGATAAATGAGTGTGATTTATCCATCCTTCTCCCTCTCTCTCTCAGCTGGATGCAGGGATTTCCTCTGAGGCTCCTGGGGTGACGGAACCACAAAAGAGAGGCTTGGTTCCTTGAGTCAGCACAGAGAGAAAATCCACCTGCCAACCAGAAAAACTCAGTTGAAAGTGAGGAACAAACTCCTCCTGAGTTAGACTACTCAGAATTTATGTTATAGCAATTAGCATTACTCTGACTTATTCCCTCTTCAAATGGGAATTGTTAGGCTGCCATATTTCATACATAAAATTACACGATACCCTGGTAAATTTGAATTTTAGATAAAGAACAAATGATTTTAGTATATATATAATTTAGTATAAGAATAAATTTTAGTATATTTCTCAAATATTGATGCAGTATTATCCTAAAAATTACTCATTGCTTTTCTGAAATCCAGATTTTACTGTGCATCCTATATTTTATCTGAAAATCCTAGAATTATCACTAAACAAATTAAAGAGTTGGTGACATCATTGCATTTAGATAATTAATGTTGTTTGAAATATTTTATTTTCAGAGATTTGTTTCTGTCCAAATGTGTTCTTTAATTTTTCCCTCTGTGGTTTAAAACTACTGTAGCAGATACTGTGAAGTGAAAATTTGCTAAGGGACTGCTTGTCAACCTGCCCTAAAAATGAAGAAGGAAGAAGAGTGATCAAGAAATAGAAAATAAAATGAGCTGAATGTTTCATACATACAGATAATTTTTAAAGAGGAGACAGAAGATTCTAGCATTTCATACTTTATTGCTCTAGATAAAGACTACTCTCCCCACCAAAAAAAAAAGCTCAATGTAGTTTTCAAAGAAAATTATGCAAAATTCAGGAGCACTATCCCTGCATACCAGGGCAGCTGCTTCCTTTTCTACCTAACTACAAAGTCAGAGAAAATAGAATATATGAAATCAGATACAGAAATAATAAACTGTATAATAATATATAATAAATCATAGCAAACTTCCTTTCAAAGAAGTACCAGTTAGTTTAATTAAAACTCCTTAATATAAATAGAGCTGTAAGAGAAATGCTTTCCTAAAGTATGAGATAATTAACATGCCATGTATAAAGTAGGAGAAAACCAATGATCCTCTACTAGCATTTTATTAAATCTCCTCTTTTTACAAAGAGAGAACTTAGACCCCAAAAAAGTTATGAACCTGTCCCCAGACACACAGTTCATTAGTGTTACAAATCCTGTCATATGCTTTTTTCCTGTCTGTTATTCCTAAAAATTCCTATAATGAAAGCAAACTGAACAAAAAGGTACAAATTCTGTTTTATTTTTAAGAGAACAATGCCTACATTTCATTGTCTTGAAGAAAAAGGTAGAAATTTCCAGTGATATTGCACATCCCTTTATTACAAGTAGCAGATCATAAAAATTTCAAGATTTTTAAGCATTTGATATATACACTATTGACAATACACTGTTGCTCACCATGTAGAATAAGGCCTAATATTTTCTATCTAATGACATTGTCTTACAGTTTAGTACGTTGTTGTTTTTTTCTCATCTGGGTGAAACATGAAGGGATTTTTCCTGTAAGACTGAACCAGTTGAACATTTGGGATGCTTTTAAATGAAGGATGGATTTTTAATGTTAAACTAATGCCAACCATGAAACATCAATACCCAGCAATTCTTATATTGTGACTATAGCACACTTAATAAATGCTGTCTGCCTAATCCAAAAGGTTGAAGTATATCTATTACCTTGGCAACTCAGTGCTTGTTTGTACAACAGTTATTGATCCTGTCCTGGGGGATAAACTGTGCCAGGTCCTGGCACAAACCCAGGCTTTCTGACTGTTTCCACTTCACTGTACTAGATCTTTAACTCCTGAAAAACAAATACCAAGTTCGGGGAGTTAGAGTAGTATAGTAAGTAGAAACATCCTTTGGATGAATCCATGTGCAGAGCAAACCAATTTTGTTATATAATTTTTTTAACTCTTAAATAAAATATTAATAATAAAATAAAATTCTGAAAGTCTGGATCATATGGACTTTTTTTCAAAGAATGAAACTAATTTTTCTAATACGGCTTTCCAATTTGGCCTTCCTTTAGATGTGACTTAGTATTTAATTCTAGTTCCTGCCAGTGTTATGCTTTGCTAAGCAGAGGCAGAAAATGGTTCCAAATGATGCTGTCAGATTTCTCTGTAAACTTCAGGGAAAAGCTTGAAGTTAAGCAATGTTCATACTTGACAGATAAATGGCATTAACAGCGTGGCACTTCATTGTTGCAGAACCAGGTAGGCTATTATGGAAGCTGGAAGAAAGGCAAGTAATATGCAACTTTCCTTGCCACTAAAATGTTGTGTGTGTAGCCTACACAGTTTCATATGGAATCACAGCACTCCATTAACATTTTGGCTGAAATGTCTCATAGTGATATAATGAATCTTTTGGAATACTCCTTATAATAGTGGTTTGATAAAGATCTTACTGACATAATATGATCTGTAGATTTAGCCACATGTGTTTTACTGTTTGGCTCATCACCCATAAACAATCCAAAAGAATAAGTCACATTTCTTTGTGTTCATTTGACAGTCTCTCTGCCCTTGCCCCATGGGTTTCATCTTATATAATTTAAGGTCAACAAAGAAATGTCAAAAATCCTTTCAAGAATTGTTTCATTTCTCTTTTTAAAAAAGAATTTTTATTGACTTCTGATAGATGAAGAGGCAGTCCTCTCTCTCAAAAAAAGTGAAGTTCTGTTTATAATGAAATAGATATAGATGGTGTAAATATACATTAAATATATAACTACTTTATAAATGTTATGGGTTTATCTCTCCCTAAGGTATTATTAATGATATTCCTAGTCTACTTCTCTTATCCTTTTACAGGCATTTCTTTTATACCAACAGTGTCAAGCTATCTATGTACTAATGACTTCCAAATTCTGTATGCCCAGGGTAGACCCTTCTCCTGACTCCAAGATCCACATTCTCAACTGCTCACTGGGCTTCTCAGAAAGTATCTCAAACTTAGCATCTCCCAAGTTGGTTACAGTGTCTTTCCCACAGAACCTACTCTAATTCCTAAATCCCCCTATGGTTCTCCATAGAACTCTGTTTATAGGAGTATAAAGTAGTGATTAAGAACACAAATTGTGTAAATAGACTGCCTGGGTTCAAATTCTGGCTTTGCCACTTTCTAGTTGGTGAACTTGAATAAATTCTTCAACCTTTCTGTGCCTCCATTTCCTGATCTTTTAAAATGAGCATAATACTTGTCTTCTTGGTGCCTAATAAGAATTGTGAATGAGAACTTGGATAAATTCTTCAACCTTTCTGTGCCTCCATTTCCTGATCTTTTAAAATGAGCATAATACTTGTCTTCTTGGTGCCTAATAAGGATTGTGAATGAGCAAAGCTCTTAGAACAATTGGGAGATGTTCAATAAATGTTCACTATTATTAACTATTTCCAGTAGATGCATAATCTAGTCAGTCTCTCATTTTAGAAACTTAAGTCATAAATAATTCTCCTTTTTTGGTTTCCACATCTGTTTAATCACCTGGACACATCATTTCTACTCCCTTAAGATTTATTCTCTCTGTTCTTCCTCCCCTAATGACATTACTTCAGTTCAGGTCCTTATCATTTCTTGGGATAACTTGTTTACCTGCTTCCATTCTAGCCCTCTTCAAAATCTGAATTCCCTATCACTATTTGCAATTTGTCTAATCATGTCACTTCCTTGATTAAAAACTTCAGTAACTCTCCAGGTCCACAAGATAGAATAAAACTTTGTAGAAGGGCATATAGTTATTCATGTTCTAGTTTTTTTTTTCCCCCTACCTTTCCAATTTCTTCCCCCAGGATTTCCCATGGATGCTGTTCTAGTTTGCTAGCTCCCAGAATGCAATATACCAGAGATGGGATGGATTCTAGAAAAGGGAAATTTAATAAGTTGCTGGTTTACAGGTCTAAGACTGAGAAAATGTCCCAATGAAACCAAGTCTATAGAAATGTCCAATCAGAGGCATCCAGGAAAAGATACCTTGGTTCAAGAAGGCCAGTGAAGTTCACATTTTCATTCTCAAGTGGAAGGGCACTTGGAAACCCACTCACAGTTTCTCTCTCAGCTGGAAGGGCACATGGTGAACATGATGTCATCTGCTAGCTTTCTCTCCTGGCTTCTGGTTTCATGAAGGTGTTTTCCTTCTTCATCTCCAAAGGTCACTGGCTCATGGACCCTCTGCTTCATGGTACTGAAGCATTCTCTGCTTTCTCTGAATCTCTCATTCTCCAAAATGTTTCATCTTTTATAGGACTCCAATATACCAATCAAGACCCACCCAAATGGGTGGAGACATGTCATCACCTAATCCAGTTTAACAATCACTCTTGACTAAATCACATCATCCATGGAGATAATCTGATTACAGTTTCAAACATACAGTATTGAATAGAGATTATTCTACCATTATTAAATGGGATTTTGATTAAAACATGGCTTTTCTAGGGGGCATACATCCTTTTAAACCAGCACAGATGCCCTCCAATCATACCTAACTACTTACAATTCCCTAAGCATTCCATGTCAGTGTCTTGCCTTTGTTTATTACTTTTCTTGCACATGGGCTAGTTCTACTTAGTGAAATTCTCATTTACTAAGACTAAACTTCAAGATTACCTCCACACCGCTGGGTAAAGTTGATGCTTCATTTCTTGTATTTCCATTATATTGATGGTACTTTCCTTATCTCAATACTTTATGGTGCATTTTCTAGACCAGTGCCTCTCAGATTTCAATAGTGTCAGAAGCACCAGTGAAACTTATAAAACTTCTTTCTGTCTCTATGAATTTGCATATTCTCTGATAAGATTTTCTTTATGGTTACCATTGGGCTTAAATGTAATATCTTAATCCCATAACAATCTCATTTGCTTTAATACCAATTTTACTTAAATAGTACACATAAATTATGTTTCTATACCCTTCCAACCCCTTGCCTTTATATAGTTGTTTTAGTTTTCTAGACTGCTCAAGCAGATGCCATGAAATAGGTTGGCTTTAAACAATGGGAATTTATTAGCTTACAGTTTGTGGCTCTGAGAATGTCCAAATCAAGGCATCATCAAGATGTTGCTTTCTTCCTAGAAACTAGCTGTTGGCTGTCATTGGCTCAGTCACATGGCAAGGTACATGGCAGCATCTGCTGGCTTCTACCTTCTCTTCCAGATTCTGTTGTGTTAAGCTTCTTGCTTCCCTGGCTTTCTCCATCTCTCTCTTTTATTCATTCCATTTATAAAGTCTCCAGTAAGAGGATTAAGACCCATCCTCATTGAGTTGGGTCATAGCTTAACTGAAATATCCTCATCAAAAGATCCTTTTTTTCACTGAGTTTGCATCCTTAGAAATGGATTAGTTTTATGAACATGATTTTTCTGGGGATATATACAGTTCCAAACTACCTCAGTAGTTCTTGGCACAAATTACATATTTATGCGTTATGAGTCCCAAACCATTGATTTATTATTGCATTTCATGCATTTGCCTTTTAGATTCTACAGGAATTTTAAAAAATGGAGTTACAAATAAAAAATACAATATAACTAGTATTTAAAATACTTACCCATGTCATTATCTTCACTGGAAATCTTTGCCTCTTCATGTTGCTTCAGTCAGTTATCTAGTGTCCTTTCCTTTCAATCTGCTGGTTTAGTGGTGATAAAGTCCCTCAATTTTTGTGTGCCTGGGAATTTCTTAGTTGTTCCATCATTTTTAAAAGACAGTTTGGCCGATATGATGGATTAAAAGGACTATGTGCCCTAGAGAAGCCATGTTTTCATCCTGATCCAATCTTCTGGGAGCCATGTCTTTAATTCCTATTCAGCACTATGGGTTGGAAACTTGATTAGAGTATCTCCACAGAGATGTGACTCACCAGTTGTTGATATTAATATTGGATTACAAGGAGCTGTGACTCCACCTATACCAGGGGGGTATTGATTAGTTTGCTGGAATTCTTTAAAAGAGGAAGCATTTTGGAAAAGGCTTGAGATCCTGATAGACCCAGAAAAGAACAATGAGAGAGCCATGAAAACCACAGAGCCCACATAGCCAGAGACCTTTGGAGATGAAGAAGGAGGACATCCCTGGGGGAGCGTCATGAAACAAATTGTCTAGAGAGAAAACTAGCAGATGTTTCCATGTTTGCCATGTGTGTTTCCAGTTGAAAAAGAACCCTGAACTCCATCGGCCTTTCTTGAGTGAAGATAACGTCTTGTAGTGCCTTAATTTGAACATTTTTATAGACTTGCTTTAATTGGGACATTTTCTCTGCCTTAGAACTATAAACTTGCAACTTAATAAATTCCCCCTTTTAAAAGCCATTCTGTCTCTGGTATATTGCATTCTGGCAGCTAGAAAACTAGAAGAGCTGGATATAAAATTCTTGATTGGCAAATTTTACTTCCAGTACTTTAAATATGTCTTCCCACTGACTTCTTGCCTCCATGGTTTCCAATGAGAATTTAGCACTTTTTATATTGAGGCTCCCTTGTACTTCTCTCTAGGGCTATCAGAATTTTATTTTTTTCTATTTTGGGCTTTTGACAGTTTGACTATAACATGGCACAATATGGGTCTATTTGGTTTAATTGGATTTGTCATCTGTTAAGCATCTTGGATGAGTATACACATGTCTTTCTTAAATTTGGGAAGTTTTCAGTCATTATTTTTTAAAATATTACCTTTGTTCCCTGTTTTCCTTTTTTCTCCTTCTGGGACTCTCACAATGTATAGTAGTCACTTGATGGTATCCAAACGTGTTTCTCAAGCAGTATTCACATTTCTTAACTTATTCCTTTTTCTGCTCCTGTGATTGAATGATTTTCATAGTCTTATCTTCAGGTTCACTGATTCTTACCTCTGCCAGTCCACTCTGCTGTGGCACCCCTCTAGGAAATTTTTAATTTCTATTACTGTAGTCTCTAGATCTGTCTGAATCCTCATTCCATCACTCTATTGATACTTTCTTTGTATCCATCTATTGTTTTCTGCTTTCCTTTAGTTCTTTGCATATGTTTTCCTTTCACTCTTTGAGCATATTTAGAACCATTTAAAAGAGTCTTTATCTGGAATGCCCAGGTCTGATCTTCCTGCTTGATGGTTTCTAATACTCCAGTCTTCCCTTTTGCCTGAACCACTGCTTCCTGTTTCTTTGTATGTTTTGTAATTTTGTATTGAACTGAACTATAATGTATTATCACTGGGATGAGACTCTGAGGCATGTGTTTCTTAAGCTTGAATCCATCTAGTGTTTTGGTGGTGCTTTCCTTGAATGTCAGGAGCCAACAAAATAATAATAATAATAAAATAAGAGAAAAAAGAAGATACCTTTCACAGTGTTAAGTGTTCTGTTAAAGTTATCCACACAATGAATTTAGAGAATAACTCAGACCAAAAATTAGAGACCTCCCTGAACGTTTCTGCATGTGTCTTATCTTGGGCATGTATATTTGGTCCTAGGAATTCCTTCATTTGCACATTTATGTATGTCCCCTCTTCCCTAGGAAACAATTTTCTCATGGTGCCAGGCCTTGCATTACATGTTCTGCAGCTACCAACCCCTTGCCCCAGGCATCCACTTGGCTGTCTCCCTCCCACTGCATTCTGCAGGAGAGTTCTGTGAACTGCCTTGTGCATACAGGGCAAATCTGGGACAGTGAGTTTCTCAGGCCCCTTCCAGACAGATTGGGTCAGACATGACCAATGCACCCAGTATGTGCATGAAAGTTAGTGTGTTCCCTCTGGAACCGGGACCAGGGCTCACAGTGGTAATGCAGGCTGGCTTTGTGCTGAATGGATGGAGGGTAGGAAAGGAGCCAGCCAGGGTGCCACAAGATCCTACCACTTTTAAATGGCTTTTTTCTTGATTGGGCATTTACCCTGTTCAGTATTCCTTTCCTGGAGCTTTTCGAAAGATGTCTCTGCTAGTTTTTGCTAGTTGTTCAAAGCTTCTTTGGGGGGTAGGGAGTGGGTTGCAGAGCCCTGAAGCTACTCACTCTGCTGTCTTGACCAGGGTATCTGAAATACTTAGCTTTAGAATTGGTTTGTGCCTGCAGTTGACCCCTGACATGAGTATACAAGCCTCTGTGTTTTTACAAGTATTTATAGTTGATTACAGAAGGAAGCAAAACACAATTAGTGTAAATACACAGATTTTGACATAAACCTAGATTTCTCAGATTGGAATTCAATTAGGAATGTGTTCTTCAGTGAGTCATATAACCTACTTCTCTGTTTTTTTATCTTTGGAGCCATTATCAGTTGATTATGTAGAAAGCTGATCAGAGTATTTGAAAATTACTATAAATTATGACATGCTAAGGAAGTGGGTTTGTATAGAAGCCTGGTTTGAAATGAGGTAGAGAGCTAGTATCATTGCTTAACCTGAAATTTACTAATACATGCGAGTGTTGAATGCATACACAGTATAATTGAAACCCATAAAAAAGGTCTCCCAAGTGCCATGATCATTTGATTCACAATAACTCGAATTTATTCTGCAGTTCAGGTCATGTACTAATGAAATATGTTTGTTGGCTCTGAAATGTATCATGAATAGTCAAGTGTTGGTTATGGGTTTTTATTGTTCTGTAAACAAATTATCACCTGAACTGAATGGCTTACAATGCAAATTTTTAGCTCACAGTTTCTGTGGGTCAGGAGTCAGGACTGTCTGCCGAGCATACTCTGCTCAGACTTTTACAGGTTGTGATGTTCACCAGGTTGTGTGATTTTCACTTGGAGCTCCAGGTCCTCTTCCAGGCTCATTCAGGTTGTTGATAGTTCCTTGTGGCTATAGAATGGATGTCCCTGTTTTCTTTCTGTTACCATAAAAACTTCAGTTTGCTCTGTGGGGGCAGGCTGGTTGCATTGTATTACTCATCTGATGGGAAAACCTGTGAATCCTCTGCGAGTGAGGCACAGCTGAGCCACCGGGCTCCTGGTTGACCACTGAGGGAGGGACACAGTGTGGCAAAGGGCTGTCCTTGGCTGAGTGACACAGGGTGGCAAGAGGAGGACAAGCACATCAGTGACACAACAAACCAACAGTATCCAGAAAACGAGCTGAAAGGCTTCTGTTTGTAATCGTCATTTTTACAATAATAAGTGGATTTTAAAAAGTGTGATTTTTTTATCAAAAAGGAATATTTGGTCATCATTAAAGTTATTTAACATTTCTTTTAGGAATGATTCCAGAGAAGAGAGATAAAAATATAGTTTCTTCATTTTTTTTTTTTGAGAGGTACAGCAAAGACCTTTGATTGTAGAAAGATGAGTTTGGCTAATTCAAATGTCTCGAATGAGTCATTATTTTTGGAGTAAAAAAAAACTTCAAGACAGAGACTGCTCCTAATGAGGCTTCAGAATCCAGCAGATATTCCTGGCAACTAAGAACTCCATTTCCTCTTCATGGGAAAATACTGTGGCTCACTACTTCTGGATAACTCCTCAGAGACAATCACAAAACAGATTTAGGACATATTTTTTCATTACTTTAAAACCTGGTATGTCTGTTAACATTGCATTGAACTTTTGTACAAACTTTAATGTTTGGGAGAAGTTCCTCTCATTTCACTGTCCCCTTTCCTACCACATGCATATCTCTGAGGGTCAGAGGGAGAAGTGTTAACACTGAAGGGCCTGAGCCTACTGTACTGGGCAGTTTATTGTTCCTTTGGTCTGCTGAACAGATTAGTTCACCTGGCGAGGATTCAGTCTGGTTCTTTTATCTTCTAGTGTGTATACAGTGATTATCATAATGTAGTATTATGGATTAAGGAATATGGTTGTGATTTTTCCTCTTAATGGAAATGATGGATTTATAAGATAGATTTATATATCCTCATATCCATACCGTTGTTCTCTGCTCTCCTTTTCAAGATGATTCATCAGGAATGGGGAAGTACATATTCTGTGTAGATATTAAAGACTGACTGATTCCAAGTTTGTGCTTTTGGTTTCCTTAGCAGGATATATTAGGCAGCTGAAGCAACCAGTCACAAAAGATATGTTGATGCTTTACTTGTTCCTATATCTTGTTAGTCATGTGGATTTTTATCCCTCTGGCAAATCTCACATCAACATAGGAATATAAAGAATGAGGCCAATAGTTATTTTTCTCAGGCTACCCTGCCCTGAAGGAATATGTGCCAAAAGAACAAGACAAAGGGTTGTTTTAGCCATAACTCTCACCGATGAAGTTAAATACATCTAGACTCACTTTTTGAGGTCCAAGCTTGGCCACTTCTTAGAATTCATGTATTCCCCAGATCTGTTTACATTCCCTAGTCTCTCTTGGTAGTGGGTTAATTGGTGCCACCTCTCTCCCTCTCCTCCAAAAAAAAAAAAGGTAAGTCTACGTCCTTATTCCTGGGACCTATGAAGTTTACCTTATTTGGAAAAAAGTGTGTTTGCCATTGTAATTTATTTAAATATTTTGAGATGAGAGCATCCTGAGTAATCTGAGTGACTCCTAGATCCAAAGACATGTCCTCAAAAGAGAAAAGTGGAAAAAGATTTGTCATACAGAGGAGGAGGCAACGTGACCACAGAGACAGAGATTGACATGATGTGGCCACAAGTCAAGAAATGCTAACTGATACCTGAAGCTAGAAGCAAGAAGAGTGGATTCTCTTCTAGAGCCTCCAGAGGGAGTACAGCCCTGCCAACACCTTGACTGCAGACTTTTGTCTTGGGTGATGGCAATATTTTGGTAATGGATAGTGACACTGATAGCACAACATTGAGACTGAAATTAGCACCCCTGAATTGTATACTTGAAGTGGTTTTAATGGAAAACTTTATGTGAACTATGTTACCACAATAAACTTTTAATTAAAAAATATAGAACTAAATAACACTAAGCATGAACCATCATGTAAATATGAAATTTAGTTAACACTATAACTATAATAATATTGGTTCCTCAATTAAAACAGATGTACCACACTAATACAAAATGTTAATAAGAGAGAAAACTGTGTACAGGGCTATATGGGAACTCTACTTTCTTTATACTTTTTCTGAAAAAAATATGAAGAATGACTTGCTCTTAAAGTCTATCAAAAATATCAGGGTACTTCATAATTCACTAATGCCATTGTAGAAATAATCAAGCCATATATTTTCTTAACTCTGAAAAGTGTAGTACTGCCTGCTTATTGAAAGAAAATGTTAAGATTTTGGGGTTAGTAATTGTTTGTTCCAAGAACAAATTTTTTCTGATTGTATAAAAAAGTTAAAACAAAGCATTAGTCATAAAAGCTAACTTTTATTAAGGCATTGTTCCCAATAGTGCAATAACTTTGCAAAATATAGGGAGCAAGACCATTTGAGATGGAAGTCATTTTTAATTTTATATACCATAAATCCTGCCCATGTATGTGATCTTAGCTGTGTCTCCATGATGTACAAACATAAACTATTTAGACTAGTTGGTGAAGCTCCATTTATGAAATTTAAGAATTTTAATAATCCTCAGTATGTCATAGACATTTTTGGATATTTCTATAGTATTAAAATTATTTCTAAGGTCTTTATGTTGCTTTCCTGGTTCCCACCCATTTGGCAGTAATACCAGAAGAAAAAGGTCTTGGCTCTGTTCTTTTATATCTAGTTAGCTTGGGACTAACCCTTTGGGTATTGCATCAGTTTCCTAGGCTCTCAAGTCAAGTACCATGAAATGGGTCTGATGAAATGATGGGAATTTATTTGCTTACAGTTTTGAGGCTGGGGGAATGTCCACATCAAGGCATCACTGAGGCTGTGGTTTCTTCTGAAAGACCAACTGCTGATGATCCTTGGCTCCTGTTCCCTGTGGCAAATGGTGATGTCTACTGGTCTCTCTCTTTTCTTCCAGGTTTCATTGATTTCAGCTTCTTGCCTCATAGCTTTCTCTTTCTGTCTGAATTTCATTCTCTTATAAAAGACTCCAGTAACAGGATTAAGACCCATTCTGACTGAGGTGAGGGGTCACACATTAACTGAAGTAGCTTCACCGTAAGGTGAGGTGACCTATTTACAATGGAGCCACACCCAGAGGAATGGATTTCATTCCTCAGGTATGTGCAGCTTCAAACCACCACAGGTGTTATGCTGAACTCTGAGCCCAAGAAGCTGATGACAGCATTCCAGTTTAGCTGTTCCAGGGGTCTTAAAGAGATCCAGAATAGCTCTTACTTATTCCCAAATAATTCTGTACACCTTATAGTTACTAGGATTATCAAACATGAAACCTCTGATCCTTTCATTCTTCTGTTTTTCCTATCTTCTCAGAGCAATGGCCTTATCCCTGTCCAGGACGATCTCAACCTGTGTTCCAGAACATATTCCCTTTTCATCCTTGGGAAACTTGATACACAAACTATCCCTTTCTTCTCTTATTATCAGCCTCTCCCTGACTTCGTTATACCAGCATGTAACCCTGCTCATGTTTCTTACATCTTAAATACAAAAAAAAAAAAAAACCCTTTCCCCCTATGTTCTCCTGTCTACCATCCAATCTTTCATTTCCTTAGTATCAGATTTCTTGGTAGAAGATCCTGTATGCCTTCACCCTCTCCTTACCTTTTCACTTCATTTCAGTGGGCTTCTGCTTCCACGTTTTGAGTGGAACAACTCTTGCCAACTTCACCAGTGATACAATTGCTAGATCTTGATTGACATATTTTAGTCTTTATTAGTATTGATCATTAACTTTTTTCTGATGATCTTTCTTCCCTGGGCTTCTGTTATGTTTTTCCTCCCAGATTCCCTCTCAGTATCACTTATACCTCGTACTATTGCCCAGTGCCTAGCGTAATACATGACCATAACATATTTTTTTAATGAATGAGTGGTTGAGTTCTTTAGGTCTGTTCCTTCAGTTTTCTTTTCTTCATATTTGTTTTACTGTTGATGTGTTATTTCATCCATGCTAAGTAACCTTCAGTTATCTTCCAAATTCACATCTTTAGCAAAGACTTCTTTGTAAGTCAATATTGAGAGAAAAGAAGAAAGAGGAAAATTTTAGTAATAGTTCAGTTCTCTAAATTTAGAGAATCGGGTATAATATTTATATTATTTTGGCAACATTTACCGATTTTTGAACTCCTCACCTTTTTCATCAAATTGCATGAAAGTTAGGTGTTCCCTTTTCTAAATGGGAGAATTACCCTAGATATTATCCATATATCCTGTGATTAATCTGTCAAAGAACAATTGAGAGGGCCCAGGATAAAAGAAAGACACAATGTATTTCTCTGGCTATTGCTTTTCAGTCTGTTGTATCTGGAGCTTCTTGGGTAAACTCATTTCCATTGCTTGCCTAATTTGAAGATGCAAAAATAGTAGAATAAAACCTGGAATGATCCTGGTATTTTGATTGGATTTAAATTAGGAATAAATCCATATCATTTTATCTCTCATTTCTGTATTCCCGATGAATCTGACTGGGTGGTGGAGAACAGGTGACATTATTTTTAGGCTTTAGTTCAGTTTTTCTTTAGTTGAAGTTTTGGCTATATTAAGTGGTCTTGGATTTTAAAAATTGGGTTTGATTGCACTCATAACCCAAGGCTTTTTCCATATCATTTAACTAGTTTAAAGAAAAGATAAATGGCAAAGTATTATCTTTGGCTATAACCTAAAATATTCACCAGTAAAACCCTAAACAAGTGTTGGCATTTGCAACTCAGGGTTGTTTAGGCAGGGAGCCATAGAAATGTTACCAGGGAGTGGTGTGTGTCTGTGTGTAAAGGAAGTTGGTTAGGGGCTGTTCTGAGAATGCTGGCCTGTTTGGAGGTGTTTAGACTAAGTGTAGAGCAGAAAGGAAATGCCAGAGCAAGAGACCTCTGCTGGTCTGTGGGAAGGACATTGCCTTAAAGCTAAAACAAGGGCTAAATGGCAGGATTTGTTAGTCCTGAGAGCATATGAGAGGGGAAGACCAGTAAGTATGGGAATACAGATTACAGCATTGCAGAGAGTCCAAGATGGTGTCACTTGTGAATTATCGTGGGCTGTTTTTGTCAATTAAATCTTTCTCTTTGGCTGAGTTGTTAAATGATGGCCTTTTCAGAAGCTGTCACTTGATAATAAGCTTCCTTTAAGAATGTTACATATAGGTTTGTTTATATTCTTATCATACAGTTTTTAAAGCTTTTAGTTTTTAGACATAAGAAACAGAAATTCAGTTAAGCTTGAATGTTCTTTTTTTCCTTCTAGGAAGAAATGCTATGTAACTCTCATTCTCATACTTCTATGACATTATAAAATGGCATAACTCCCTTTCCTAGTAAAAAGACATTAATGTATTCATAAATGTTTTTGTTGTTGTTGTTAACTTTTTCTTGGTTTTAATCCCAAAGCAATTGGGCCATACTTTTAATGAGAAAACCTCTCAGCTATAGTCAAAGTTTTTATTCCTGACCTCATTAATTCTTACTTAGGACACTATAATATAAAATTTTATTATTTATTGTCTCTTCTCCTGAAGCTGATCAGAACCAGTAGGTTATAAGGAAAGTTGCTCTCTTGGAGACTGGCTCCATGGTAGCAGAAGTTGTAATCTAATGTGAAGGGAAAGGAGAAATAAATTAGAACACAGAGACATAATTGTAGCATTACCTAATAAAATAAAGATGCTTATGAAAAATCTAACCACCAAAAAACTTTGAATTATCATTAGCATGTTAGGCACTTAAAACATATATATATGGGGAAAAGATGCTACAATTTGGAAAGTTTCATTAAAAATGGTAAAAATACTCCTTTTGGTTACTTGAGGGGCTGAATTTCTGTTTCCTAGAAATGTAGCATACTAGAATGGATTGTTAAAGGTCTATTTCTAGGAAACTTTTTCAGTTCTACTTGGGGTCACATTAAATGTGGCACATGAATACTTAGATATAAATGTCCTTATAATATATAATGGTAAAGGAGTTGCTTAGGGGATTTCAGTCATCAGTGGAATAATTTTCTATGAATCTAGCCTATAGTCTTGCCCACTTAAATGTACAGATGAGGGGAGAACTACAAAAGCAAGGAAAGGTCATCTGCCTGATGTTGAACATGGTGAATTTACTTTCCCAAACTATCTAGCTGGGAATTTAATAACTGCTGAAAATTCCTTCTTGTGCTATAAAAAAAAGCCGACATATTGACCCTTTAGCTTACACTTGTTCTTGCAGATTTTGGAATAGTAGCTAAATTTAAAATAGTCAAGATAATAAAAGTACACATTCTGGTATAGATGAACACAAAGTGATCACAAATAAAACTTGAAAATATGGATCCCCAGGTGAGGGTTACTGGTAGGAAACCCACAATGTGCTGCTTTCTATGGCCTGCTTATGCCCATGAATTGGAGATATGGCCAGTGGTTGCTTTTGCTAAACTGAATATAGTAACCCATATAATAACAAAGCTATCAGAAGTTGTTCATGTTGGATTTTGCTTCTTAAAGGTTTTCACGTTGGATTTCAATTTTTCCCAAACATTCAAATTTCATGGGTTAAACCATTACATGGCTTCTAATTATGGCCAAACATTGAAAAATCTTAAACTTTTGTGGAAACTGAAGAGCTGCAGTATTCAAAATAACCATCCTGAGCTTTTGCTGAGCTGTGTGGTAGATTGACCAACAAAGTTTGGAGAGCTATTTTAAATTTGGGTTCCATTAGTAACAGGGAAAATTGCTAAATTTCACTTCTGGAACGTGCATTGGGCCAAGTCAAAATATTCTCAATTCTGTTGATTGCAGGTATACAGTATTAAAAATAACTATATCATTCCACTCAAATTTAGTCCCTGAGGGATTCGTGTTGGTATTCACAGGCAGTGGATGCAGTGACAGAAATACTACTCTGATGTGATGGAGGGGGTTGCAGAGAGCAGAGGGATATAGAGAAAATAGAGCTCACCAAAAAAGGACAGAAACTGGGGTCATATTTCATTCACTGCACCATTCAAATCTTACATTTTAAGCTCTGTCCTTAACCTCCCTTTCCCTCCTCATCCCCCTGAATAGGTGCTTCCAACTCACTATGCTCATAGAACTAATCCCTTTCCCTATTATAGCTTACTAAACTGAGTTGTAGCAATTTGTTGCTTCCAGCCTGGAAACAGTCTGAGAGCAAAACTTACTTCAAATCTCTAATATGGAAACATTCTGGTCTGTAGAAGGCATTCAGAAATTGTTGTTGAATAAAGTTGAATAAATGAAATGGTACCCTCTCACCCCTACTTAAATATTAACACTAATATTTTGATTATTTTCTAATAAGACTGCTGCATAATAATGTTAATTCTGCATGAGAGGTAGCTGTGGTTCCCCACAGCCTTTGGAGTAAACGCCACTCTTTGTTTCATATATGAAGTCTTTCATGATCTGGTTCTTGATATTTCCTCTGCCTCATCTATCCCAACCTGTCCTTTGAACATTATATTCTGGTCATATTTAGCATTTGCAGGCTCACATATGTGACTTACAGTTTTATCTGTATACTTGCTAGTTTCTTCTGTCTGGAAACCACCCCCACCACCACTTTTTAAATTTATTTGGTTTATTACCAAAATATGTGATATAAAAATTCATGTGAAACATCTGCTTCTTTCCAAGGTGTGTATATATGTCTGTGTGAATGCTCTTTGATCTTTAATTAGGAACTGTTTTCTGCTTGCTGAAAATTTTTTTTTTATCCAAAGGAATTCATAGTGTGGTAGTTAGATTCAGTTGTCAACTTGGCCAGGTGAAGGCACTTAATTCTGTTGCAATGGCCATGAGCCAATGGTACATGAACCTCATCTGTTGCTGATTACATCTGCAGTCAGCTAGGGGTCGTGCCTGCTGCAATGAATGGCGTTTGACTTAACTGGCTCGTACTTAGAGAGCACAACACAGCACAGCCCAAACAGCTCAGCATACCTCATCTCAGCACTTGCAGCTCAGCCCAGGCCTTTGGAGATGCAGAAAGGAATCATCCCAGGGAAAGTTGTTGGAACCCAGAGGCCTGGAGAGAAGGCCAGCAGAGATTACCCTGAGCCTTCCCACGTAAGAAAGAACCTCGGATGAAAGTTAGCTGCCTTTCCTCTGAAGAGCTAACAAAATAAATCCCCTTTTATTAAAAGCCAATCCATCTCTGGTGTGTTGCATTCCAGCAGCTAGCAAAATAGAACACATAGTTATTGTGACCAGGCAATAAAACAATGAGAGTAGGCAGTCTTTATTATATGTCAGCATGTTATGTATTTATTATTTTCATATTTATATCTCAGAGCAACTCTCTGCCCTAAGTACTGTTGGTTTCCTATCTTAATGAGGAAACTAAGACTTAGAAAGCTACAGTAGGTTGCTGAAGTCATAGCTGGCAAGCAGAACACCCTCTAAAAGTGAATAATCTCTTCTACTTCAGTCACATTTTCCTGAGCAGTTTAGTTCATTTCATTCTATCCCTTTCTCTTTGCACAGTATATACATACACACACAGCCCTCACTACTTCATCTAGTTAACTTTTGCTCAATTTTTATTTTTTTAATTTAGCTAACACATCTCCTCTTTAAGGAGCTTCCTCTGACTTTTATCCTTAAATCGGGTCCTGGGAAATTCCCATATTATCCTTCTATAAACAGTGTCTAAATGTTTTGTTTCTTCTGCTATTCCAAAAACTTCTTGAAGGCAGGGAAAATGTTTATTATCTCTACATCTTAGGACTTAGCACAGCATTGGCACACAGCAGGCATTGTATTAGGTGGATTCATCTATTCAACAACATTTTTAACCAGCATTTGAAGTGGACCTTCTGAATGCCTGGTACTGTGGTAGTCACTAGAGATAGTGGATATCAGTTAGCTTTTGCTGCAGAATAAACCATCTCATGATCATGACTTAAGATGACATCCATTTATTTGGCTCATCATTCTTCAAGTTGGCATTTTGGGCCAGGTTTGTCTGGGTTTCTGTTGTTGGCTGGGTTCATTCATGTGTCTGCAGTTAGCTGTTTGGCCAGCTAAGGCTGGCTGGGAAAGAATGGCCTCAACTGTTTGTCTCTGCTCAGAGTGGTCTCCCATACCCCAACCAGCTATCTGGAAGCTAGGCAAGTTTGCAGGAGGCAGGTGGAAGCTTCAAAGGCTTCTTGAGATCTATGCTTTGAACCAGCACAGCTTTACTTTTGTTGCATACTATCATTCCAAGCTAGTCACAAGGCCAGCCTCCATTCAAGGGAGAAAAAAATCAATACCAACTTTTTACAGGAGGGGCTGCAGAGTCATTGCCTTGTATGTGAATACAAGGAGGAAGAAAAGCTTGTGGCTATGCTTGCAATTAATCACAAATGGTAATGAAAAAAGAAATAGTGCCTGTCCTAAGAGAGCATCCAGTCTACAGGATGAAATACCATGTTATTTGTAAGATAGCAAAGAGCAGCTATGTTTTGCATCCATCTCCATGAAAACTATTTATTCAGTCTTTGACACTGAGTTCCTTAGTTTTGTTTACTTTTTAGTAATTCAGATTCTCTGTTTTCATCTTCTTTGTTGACACCTGTGGGCAGTAGGAGGTATTCCCCATGGGAATCCTGGAAACTGCAGGAAGATTGGGATCACCTCCTGATGCAGCTTTAGTGCGGGTCTCTAGGTTTGTTCTCTCTGCCAGGTGGACTTCTGCCTCCATCCACTCTGTGCTGGGTAGACACACTGCTGTGTGCTAATACCCATCGGTTTGGATGGGAGATTTGGGGCCAGTGAGTCACTCACACTGCTGGTCCTGGCTTAGAATCCCCATTAGGCTTGGTGTCCTATAAAACTTAAATACACGAAAACCTTACTTGGCTAATAGTAAAGGTTTTATATTTGTGATGTGAATTGCTTTGTTACCCAGTCAAACCAAAAATAAGCCAACTGTTTTTGCCCCTGTGTATGCTTGTATATGCTATTTTGTATTTCATTAGGAAATACTCCTATTTTGAAATATAATGATTTTGTTGCTGGATAAACAGGTTTTTATGTTTTTAATTTATGCAGAGTCATTCAATGTGGACTTTTATTTATATTTTTAAGAAAATTCTACTTCTTTCATTCCAGTTCTACTCCTTTCATGTCTATTAGATGAAATTCCTTTGGTAAAGAAGAGCATTCCTTTACCTCCCTTCTTTCTTTTTCTCAAATACGACTATGAGACTCATATTTTGTTATGTGTTTGTTTTTCAGCAAGAACTTATTCCAGTTGGATTTTGTATTTTGAGGGCATAACCTCTTGATCTTTGAGTGTATTGTTGTTTTCTGGCATACATCTCAAACTCTCCTAGTCCTTTCCCTGCCCCAGACCTGAAATCAGCCTTTATTTAGGAATCCCTGGTTCCTTTTGATAGAAATACTCAAAATACATGTTTTCGGTGTGTGGCTATGTTATCTATTTGATAAATAGTTTAGCTTGTTTCTATTTGTATTCATTTTTGTGCTTGTTGTTTTTCAATCCTTAGTTGGTTTTGTTTTACCTTTATCTCTAAGAATTAATTTGATGTTATTTCATTTCTGGGATATGTAGCATTGCAATGACAATACTACTAGTTCTGGGATTCTAGATAAGACCTCTCACTTAAGCCAGCAGTGAAAATCCTGGGTGACAGAACTCTTAGAAATGGATGTGCCACCAAGTCCCTAAGATCCAAGCCACAAAAAAACCGATGTTATGAACGATTAATTTATTCTCAAATAGGTTAAAAAGTTAAATGTGAAAAATGAGTATAGATGACTAACTGGCCTTAGAATTATAAATGCAACAAAAAGTATGAAGGAAAATATGGATAAATTTGATTGTCTAAAAATGTTGATAACTTTGAATGTGTAAAAATGAAATAAATAGGAAATACCAAAAACAGAGCTGAAAATAAGTGACAAAGCAAGGTTGCATACAGATCAAGGGTTAATGTTCTTAAAATAAAAAGACCTTTTTAAAAACTCAATGGAAAAAACAACCCCCTCCCACAAACTTTGGAAAATTAAGCAAAGGATGCAATTCAGCCATAACAAAAGAGGAAATAAAGATAACCAATGTGTTTAAATATTTTTCAATCCTTGAATCTAGGATTAGTTGGTTGGGAACATACTGTTAATGTACTAGATGGCCTTAAACTATTAATAAAAATAAACCTACCATTGAGTAAAAGAAATTAAAAATGAGAAATCATTTCAGTAGATAAAGAAAAATGTCAGAAACCTCAGATGCATGTTACTATAATTTAATTATAGTTGTGTCTCTGATATCCTTAGTAGCCAGACAAAAATGGGAACAGTTTTGGTAATGTAATTCATACCTTGTGATAAAAGAAACTTTATTATGACCTTTCACCTCTCAGTAAATTGAACCACTGTGTTCCCAGTGGTTTAAACTTAAAACATAAGAATTATCCTTGCTCTCTTTTCTTTAAACTTTGATCTGTTCTATTAGCAATGCATGACACCTTTATCCAAAATGCGTCCTGCATCCACACTTTCATCCAACAACCTGCAACAGCCTCTTTACAAGTATACTCCCTCCACTCTCCCATCTTGTGATCTCTCCACATAGCAACTGAAGTCTTCTTTGATCAGGTGAACTCAGGAATGGAAATCACCGAAATGAAATCCAAATTCCCTTTCATGGTTTCCAAGGTCCTATATGACCCGGTGTCTGCTGACCACTCCTAACCTCCTCTCCCTCCACTCTGTCCCTTGTTCCCTACATTCCAGCCACCCTGGCCTTCTCCCAGAATGCCATTCCTTTCCCCAGGCCCTTTGCATGTGCTAGTCTGAATTCCTGGAGCAGTCTTCCCTCAATCTTGTCATGCCTTTTCCTTCTCCACAGTGAGTGGACTCTGGCTGAAGCTCTTCCCTCTTCCCACCTGGCACTCGCTGGCCATCATGTTGCCCTTGTTTTATTTTGCTTCACAGTATATTTCAGTGTTTAAAATTATCTTGTTGACTTGTTTATAGACTGATTTTTTGTCTCTTCTCACCTAAAAGGCAGATATTCTGCTAGGTGTCCTAAAACAATGACCTGGCCCAAAGTAGATGCTTGCAAATATTTGTTGAGAGCCTAAAATGCTAACATTGGTTATTTGTAAAAGTTGGTATTATATGCAGTTTTTATTTCTTATCTATAATTTTAGAATTTTCCTAATGTGTAAAAATAAACATTGATCACTTTTATAATCAGGAAAAAGTTATTTAAAAATGATGCCCTGTCTGGAAGCCTGCATGTCTACCATACCTGTATGTTTGAACAATTATAATGCATACTGCCTTTAAACATCCTGACAATGCAGAAAATATAATGGAATCCCATAAAACTTTGTGACTATTTCAGAACAATTTGGTATATAATATATGTTTTAGAATGATATTTACTGATGGAATGGGGAGCTACTTTGAAAATTTGACTATTCTTTCTCTGCTCCACTCATTATTCACAAAAAGACTTTACAGTTAAAATGCTGCCCTTTCTAAGGAAAGGTATTTCAAACTTTTTATGGTATTTAGCTTTTGTTCTTGAAGTTCTGCTCCCATTTATTTTGTGCAGCTCTGTAAGGTACTAAAAGCTTTTTGTGCCTTAGCATACTGCAAGAATTAGAAGCGTCTTCCATTTATGGAAAATTTTTTAAGCAGGCCCTTTCCTTAAGCAAATTTTGAAACAACTCTTTGCTTTTTACCTTTCTCTTGCTTTTATTTTTCCTTCACATATACCGTGTCTCTTTCTTCCTTTTCCTTCATTAATTTCAAGGCTTTCAGCAAAGCAGAAGCTGAGTGTAGCACATAATCACTCCTCTTGGAAGTCTCTCCCTCATTACCAGTGGAAACTGTATTGGTTGTATGAAGTTTATTCCTCTTTTAGTTATCCATAAATGTATCAAACAGAATAAGCAATTAAGAATTCCCCTTTTGTCTCCTAGGAGTGAGAAAGTCTTTAAATGTTTTGTTCACCAAATATAATGGTGTTATTAATATCTTCCTAAAGAAACTGTTGACATTCTTTGCTTCCTTTTTCAAACATTTTTCTTTGTTTTCCCATCAAAATTTTCTCTCAAAACATCGCAGTCTCCACAATGGAATTTTTAAATTTTCTTGTGGGGCCAGATGGGACACTGGCATGTGCTTTTCTAATCCTGTTTTGTGGAATACGTGTGAATGAATGTCTGCTCACGAAATCAGGTGTGTGATAAATATTACGTTTCTTCATTGTCTTAAATGGGCCTAATTTTAACTCTTAGTCCCTGTTTGGAGTGTCAAAGTGTCCAGCTCCATAAATGTACCACACCAGCCTTCGCCTTGACCTTTCTGCACTGTTCCCTGTGCCTCATTTTATTTCAAATTCACTGTCACCTAGTACCTCTGATGCCACAACTAAATTTCTTCAGTGAGGTTAAATGTAGCAAATGTCTGGCAGAGTCATTGACATGAGCCTGCTTCAGCCATTGGCCTTGCCCCCAAACCTTCATAAAAATATACAAAGAGCAGGGACTACAAATCAATTTTTAATCAGTTATCTTGACACAAACATGAGAACTTGGAAGAAGCAGAGTAGCCTGTGATTAGGGCTTCTGAAATAAACTTAAAGCCTAGATATCAGGACACCTGCTTTTCTCAAGGGCAGCAGTATGAACTTGAGCATGTTTTAGACAGAGTTATTTTCACAACTCGATGAGTGCTCATGCTGCATGAATAAACCACCCCTACTCTCTTTTGACCTTGATAGTCTTCCCTTACTCTTTGATATTTTCTTTCAAACTTTGTTGTTGTTGTGCTTTGCTATTGCAGTGCTTGAAAGAAATGCATTTTAAAAACACACACACTAAAATGCTCCATATGCTGAGCACATTAACCACCTTGGAGAAATGGATGTAATAAAAATCTAACATAAATAATAAAAGAGAAAATATTCTGCCTTGGGCAGAAGTAAGCACTAGGAAGCAAAACAAAAAATGTGCATATACCAAGAATTTGTTACAAGGTTAGTTTTAGAGTGTTGTATACTTCAGAGGAAATAAAGAAATATTTAGAAGAAATAGCAAATTTTGCTAATGGAATTCTGAAATGCTCAGAAATGGTAATAATCAGTATTGTTTTGTGTGATTATCTTAGAGATATTATGATTCTCTTATAATCCTATATTTCTAGATGATAAAGCAGAACAGGTTTATATTTATCAAATTTAGTTTATTAAAGTTTATGTAAAACTGCATATTATCTGCTTATGAGAAAAGTGTGATTTTTCTTAGTCATAAAGTGGTTTCAGCAATGATGTCTGTCAGTTTATAAGTACAAACTGTTTTAACATTTGTAAGTAAATTAATGCATAAGAATGTTTTTCCCTCAGATTCCTTAAAGGCAAAAAAAAAATATTGCTGATTGGTTTCACAGGATTTACATGTTATAAGTCAAGACTCCATGATAGATCCTATTAAAGTCCCAGGGACAAAATATCTTGACAATTAATTTATTCAGTAAAAATGTAATACTACTATAATGTGAAGGTTTCATTCATGACCTCAAGGTGCTTACAGTTTAGTGGAAAGATCCAAATGGAAAAAAACAAAGGTCTGGGGACACTTAATCAACTTTTTTTTTCCCCTAGAAAATTCATGGAGAAAGGGAAGAAGTGGAAGACAGCAGGCAAGGAAAGTAGTGAGAAGGTATTCCAATGATCTATTGTTGTATAATGCACTAGCCCAAAACTTAGTGGTTTAAGCAGTGGCAGTTATTTATTTTGTTCATCAGGACGTGAACTGGGCAGTGCTTGGCAAGGACAGCCTGTCTCTGCTCCACTTAATGTTACCTGGAACATTCAATTGGACTAAAGGGTCCACTTTAGAGATGGTTCTTTTACACACCTGGCATGTTGGTGCTGGCTGGTGGTAAGAAGCTCGGCTGGGGCTGTAGGCTAGGGGCCTAGGTTTTCCTCCAGGTGGGCCTCTCCAGGGCCTGCTTGGAGTTCCTTGTGATATGGTGGCTGGATTTTAAGGGCAAGACCCCAACAGAACCAGATTGACTCTATACAGTCTTTTTACAATTTAGCATCAGAAGACAGCCTCACTTCTGCTGTCACAATTCTGTCCAGATTCAAGGGGGAAAAAATCATAACCTCAGCTCTTGATGGGAGGAGTATCAATGCACATTGTAAGAAGAGCATTTAGAATGGGAGATATTTTTGTGGCTCTCTTTGGAAAATACACCCTTCTGAAATCCACCATCCAGATACCTCCTCACATGCAAAATATATTCATCCCCTCTCCCAAGACCTTCAAGTCTGAACATTAGCTTGTAGCCCAATGTTTCCTCATCCAAGATCTAGAGGAAGATGAGGTTCTTTGCATATAGTTCTTTTGGTACAGAACTATAAACCAAAGAAACAAGTTATCGACTCCTACAAACCCAACATTAATGGCAGGCCAGGCCAAGGTTAACTTCTATGTACACCCTATTTAAAAGGAGGAGAGGCACACAGCAGTCACTGGTCCAGAGCATTCATGCAATCTGTCCATGTTCGTGTTGCCAATTTCCTCATTAAGGCCCAGTCTTACTGCCAGTTCTTCCCTCTTTTCAACCTCTGTTTCCATAAGAAAACTTCATTTGCAACTAAGTAGCCTGTTTACTGGCCATAGAATGTAAGGGGTCTAAAGTCCACATTATATTTTGTTCTCTCCCTACCTCTTTTAGTCTGTATTTGTAGTTCTTCTACCAGAAAAAAAAAGTTTATTTTAAATGCCTTCTGGATTTTCTGTAAATCCATGACCACAAACTTCTAAAGATAAGCCCATCTCTGTTTTGGGTTCTCTGTGAGGTGCCTTTAGATAGCATACTTGAGATACTAAGGAATTGAATTGTTTAATGGAGGAGATCTGAGAAGCACACTCTTTCAGTGCCTTAGAGGGTCTTTTGTTTGTCTGAATGCTTCTATGAAGTACTGCCTTAGATTTTTCTGAGGTCTTTTAAAGGGTCTTAAAATCCTACCCTAGACTGCTCTTTGGCCAGAAATCTTTTCTTAAACTGAGAATGGATTGCTGTCTGGAGAGGCTGATAATAAAGTTTTGTTATGGTTGTTTTAACCCAGAAAGTTCTGATCCCTTTACATTTAACAGTTTTGCTTTAGCTCATCTTTTTCCTCTTGCATTTTATTATAGTCAGTGGGGGAAAAAATGCACTTGAAGATCTCCTTAGCTAGATCATCAAATCCATTCTGTCTATTTCCTAAATTCCATATTTCCACAAATGACAGTGTTGCCTAACTTCCTACCTCTACATAGCAAGAGGCCTCTTTCTTCCAGATTCCAACAACATTATCCTTACTTTTATTTGAGCCTTCACTGAAGCCTCTTAAATGCTCTGGAGACTTCTGCTAACACTTTCCTTGAGGGCCTTTCAGCTTTCACTTGCTACTCCATCCCAAACTCAAGGACACATGTTTTAGCTGTTAGTAATGGTAGAACACCACTGTAGTACCAAAATTTGTCTTGGCTGCAGTGTAACAGATTATCCCAAATTTAACAACTTAAACATTTTTTTTTGCCCATGATTTTTTTTTAAATTTTTTTATTAATTAAAAAAAATTAACTAACACAACATTTAGAAATCATTCCGTTCTACATATGCAATCAGTAATTCTTAATATCATCACATAGGTGTATGGTCATCATTTCTCAGTACATATGCATCGATTTAGAGAAAGAAATAGCACGACAACAGAAAAAGAAATAAAGTGATAACACAGAGAGAAAACAAAACTAAAAATAAAAAGTACAAAAATATATAAGAGAAAAAAAAACAAACTATAGCTCAGATGCAGCTTCATTCAGCGTTCCAACATAATTACATTACAATTAGGCAGTATTGTGCTGACCATTTTTTTTTTTTTTTTAGAAATCATACCATTCTACATATGCAATCAGTAATTCTTAACATCATCACATAGATGCATGATCATCGTTTCTAAGTACATTTGCATCGGTTTAGAAGAACTAGCAATATAACCAAAAAAGATATAGAATGTTGATATAGAGAAAAAAATAAAAGTAATAATAATAAGAACAAAACAAACAAAACAAAACAAAACAAAAACCTATAGCTCAGATGCAGCTTCATTCAGTATTTCAACATGATTACTTTACAATTAGGTATTATTGTATGTCCGTTTTTTGAGTTTTTGTATCTAGTCCTATTGCACAGTCTGTATTCCATCAGCTCCAATTACCCATTATCTTACCCTGTTTCTAACTCCTGCTGAACTCTGTTACCAATGACATATTCCAAGTTTATTCTCGAGTGTCGATTCACATCATTGGGACCATACAGTATTTGTCTTTTAGTTTTTGGCTAGACTCACTCAGCATAATGTTCTCTAGGTCCATCCATGTTATTACATGCTTCATAAGTTTATCCTGCCTTAAAGCTGCATAATATTCCATCGTATGTATATACCACAGTTTGTTTAGCCACTCGTCTGTTGATGGACATTTTGGTTGTTTCCATCTCTTTGCAATTGTAAATAACGCTGCTATAAACATTGGTGTGCAAATGTCTGTTTGAGTTTTTGCCCTTAATTCCTTTGAGTAGATTCCCAGCAATGGTATTGCTGGGTCGTATGGCAATTCTATATTCAGCTTTTTGAGGAACCGCCAAACTGCCTTCCACAGTGGTTGCACCATTTGACATTCCCACCAACAGTGGATAAGTGTGCCTCTTTCACCACATTCTCTCCAGCACTTGTCATTTTCTGTTTTGTTGATAATGGCCATTCTGGTGGGTGTGAGATGAGATCTCATTGTGGTTTTGATTTGCATTTCTCTAATGGCCAGGGACATTGAGCATCTCTTCATGTGTCTTTTGGCCATTTGTATTTCCTCCTCTGAGAGTTGTCTATTCAAGTCTTTTTCCCATTTTGTAATTGGGTTGGCTATCTTTTTGTTGTTGAGTTGAATAATCTTATTATAAATTCTGGATACTAGACCTTTATCTGATATTTCGTTTCCAAATATTGATTCCCATTGTGTAGGCTGTCTTTCTACTTTCTTGATGAAGTTCTTTGATGCACAAAAGTGTTTAATTTTGAGGAGCTCCCATTTCTTTCTTTCTTTCTTCAGTGCTCTTGCTTTAGGTTTAAGGTCCATAAAACCACCTCCAATTGTAAGATTCATAAGATATCTCCCTACATTTTCCTCTAACTGTTCTATGGTCTTAGACCTAATGTTTAGATCTTTGATCCATTTTGAGTTAACTTTTGTGTAGGGTGTGAGATATGGGTCTTCTTTCATTCTTTTGCATATGGATATCCAGTTCTCTAGGCACCATTTATTGAAGAGACTGCTCTGTCCCAGGTGAGTTGGCTTGACTGCCTTATCAAAGATCAAATGTCCATAGATGAGAAGGTCTATATCTGAGCACTCTATTCGATTCCATTGGTCGATATATCTATCTTTATGCCAATACCATGCTGTTTTGACCACTGTGGCTTCATAATATGCCTTAAAGTCAGGCAGCGCGAGACCTCCAGCTTCGTTTTTTTCCTCAAGATGTTTTTAGCAATTCGGGGCACCCTGCCCTTCCAGATAAATTTGCTTATTGGTTTTTCTATTTCTGAAAAATAAGTTGTTGGGATTTTGATTGGTATTGCATTGAATCTGTTAATCAATTTAGGTAAGATTGACATCTTAACTATATTTAGTCTTCCAATCCATGAACATGGTATGCCCTTCCATCTGTTTAGGTTTTCTGTGATTTCTTTTAGCAGTTTTTTGTAGTTTTCTTTATATAGGTTTTTTGTCTCTTTAGTTAAATTTATTCCTAGGTATTTTATTCTTTTAGTTGCAATTGTAAATGGGATTCGTTTCTTGATTTCCCACTCCGCTTGTTCATTGCTAGTGTATAGAAATGCTACAGATTTTTGAATGTTGATCTTGTAACCTGCTACTTTGCTGTACTCATTTATTAGCTCTAGTAGTTTTGTTGTGGATTTTTCTGGGTTTTCAACGTATAGTATCATATTGTCTGCAAACAGTGATAGTTTTACTTCTTCCTTTCCAATTTTGATGCCTTGTATTTCTTTTTCTTGTCTAATTGCTCTGGCTAGAACCTCCAACACAATGTTGAATAATAGTGGTGATAGTGGACATCCTTGTCTTGTTCCTGATCTTAGGGGGAAAGTTTTCAAATTTTTCCCCATTAAGGATGATATTAGCTGTGGGTTTTTCATATATTCCCTCTATCATTTTAAGGAAGTTCCCTTGTATTCCTTTCCTTTGAAGTGTTTTCAACAGGAAAGGATGTTGAATCTTGTCAAATGCCTTCTCTGCATCAATTGAGATGATCATGTGATTTTTCTGCTTTGATTTGTTGATATGGTGTATTACATTAATTGATTTTCTTATGTTGAATCATCCTTGCATACCTGGGATGAATCCTATTTGGTCATGATGAATAATTCCTTTAATGTGTTGTTGGATACGATTTGCTAGAATTTTATTGAGGATTTTTGCATCTATATTCATTAGAGAGATCGGCCTGTAGTTTTCTTTTCTTGTAATATCTTTGCCTGGTTTTGGTATGAGGGTAATGTTGACTTCATAGAATGAATTAGGTAGTTTTCCCTCCGCTTCGATTTTTTTGAAGAGTTTGAGGAGAGTTGGTACTAATTCTTTCTGGAATGTTTGATAGAATTCAGATGTGAAGCCGTCTGGTCCTGGACTTTTCTTTTTAGGAAGCTTTTGAATGACTGATTCAATTTCTTTACTTGTGATTGGTTTGTTGAGGTCATCTATGTCTTCTTGAGTCAAAGTTGGTTGTTCATGTCTTTCCAGGAACCCGTCCATTTCCTCTAAATTGTTGTATTTATTAGCGTAAAGTTATTCATAGTATCCTGTTATTACCTCCTTTATTTCTGTGAGGTCAGTAGTTATGTCTCTTCTTCCATTTCCGATCTTATTTATTTGCATCCTCTCTCTTCTTCTTTTTGTCAATCTTGCTAAGGGCCCATCAATCTTATTGATTTTCTCATAGAACCAACTTCTGGTCTTATTGATTTTCTCTATTGTTTTCATGTTTTCAATTTCATTTATTTCTGCTCTAATCTTTGTTATTTCTTTCCTTTTGCTTGCTTTGGGGTTAGCTTGCTGTTCTTTCTCCAGTTCTTCCAAATGAATAGTTAATTCCTGAATTTTTGCCTTTTCTTCTTTTCTGATATAGGCATTTAGAGCAATAAATTTCCCTCTTAGCACTGCCTTTGCTGCGTCCCATAAGTTTTGATATGTTGTGTTTTTGTTTTCATTCGCCTCGAGGTATTTGCTAATTTCTCTTACAATTTCTTCTTTGACCCACTCGTTGTTTAGGAGTGTGTTGTTGAGCCTCCACGTATTTGTGAATTTTCTGGCACTCTGCCTATTATTGATTTCCAACATCATTCCTTTATGGTCCGAGAAAGTGTTGTGTATGATTTCAATCTTTTTAAATTTGTTAAGACTTGCTTTGTGACCCAGCATATGGTCTATCTTTGAGAATGATCCATGAGCACTTGAGAAAAAGGTGTATCCTGCTGTTGTGGGATGTATGTCCTATAAATGTCTATTAAGTCTAGTTCATTTATAGTAATATTCAGATTCTCTATTTCTTTGTTGATCCTCTGTCTAGATGTTCTGTCCATTGATGAGAGTGGTGAGTTGAAGTCTCCAACTATTATGGTATATGAGTCTATTTCCCTTTTCAGTGTTTGCAGTGTATTCCTCACGTATTTTGGGGCATTCTGGTTCGGTGCATAAATATTTATGATTGTTATGTCTTCTTGTTTAATTGTTCCTTTTATTAGTATATAGTGTCCTTCTTTGTCTCTTTTAACTGTTTTACATTTGAAGTCTAATTTGTTGGATATTAGTATAGCCACTCCTGCCCTTTTCTGTTTGTTATTTGCATGAAATATCTTTTCCCAACCTTTCACTTTCAACCTATGTTTATCTTTGGGTCTAAGGTGTGTTTCCTGTAGACAGCATATAGCAGGATCCTGTTTTTTAATCCATTCTGCCAATCTATGTCTTTTGATTGGGGAATTCAGTCCATTGACATTTAGAGTTATTACTGTTTGGATAATATTTTCCTCTAACATTTTGCCTTTTGTATTATATATATCATATCTGATTTTCCTTCTTTCTACACTCTTTTCCATATCTCTCTCTTCTGTCTTTTTGTATCTGACTCTAGTGCTCCCTTTAGTATTTCTTGCAGAGCTGGTCTCTTGGTCACAAATTCTCTCAGTGACTTTTTGTCTGAGAATGTTTTAATTTCTCCCTCATTTTTGAAGTATAATTTTGCTGGATATAGGAGTCTTGGTTGGCAGTTTTTCTCTTTTAGTATTTTAAATATATCATCCCACTGTCTTCTAAGTTCCATGGTTTCTGCTGAGAAATCTACACATAGTCTTATTGGGTTTCCCTTGTATGTGATGGATTGTTTTTCTCTTGCTGCTTTCAAGATCCTCTCTTTCTCTTTGACCTCTGACGTTCTAACTAGTAAGTGTCTTGGAGAACGCCTATTTGGGTCTAATCTCTTTGGGGTGCGCTGCACTTCTTGGATCTGTAATTTTAGGTCTTTCATAAGAGTTGGGAAATTTTCAGTGATAATTTCTTCCATTAGTTTTTCTCCTCCTTTTACCTTCTCTTCTCCTTCTGGGACACCCACAACAATATATTTGTGCGGTTCATATTATCCTTGAGTTCCCTGATACCCTGTTCAAATTTTTCCATTCTTTTCCCGATAGTTTCTTTTTCTTTTTGGAATTCATATGTTTCATCCTCCAAATCACTAATTCTGTCTTCTGTGTCTTTAAATCTATCATTGTAGGTATCCATTATTTTTTCTATGTTTGCTACTTTATCCTTCACTTCCATAAGTTCTGCGATTTGTTTTTTCAGTTTTTCTATTTCTTCTTTATGTTCAGCCCATGTCCTCTTCATGTCCTCCCTCAATTTATCGATTTCATTTTTGAAGAGGTTTTCCATTTCTGTTCGTATATTCAGCATTAGTTGTCTCAGCTCTTGTATCTCATTTGAGCTATTGGTTTGTTCCTTTGACTGGGCCATATTCTCCATCTTTTGAGCATGGACAGTTATCTTCTGCTGCTGGCGTCTGGGCATTTATGCAGCTTTCTCTGGGTGTCAGACCCAGCAAGGTTGTAAGATTTTTCTGTGAAATCTCTGGGATCTGTTTTTCTTATCTTGCCCAGTAGGTAGTGCACATGGTACACGTTTGTCTCAAGTGTTTGGAATGGGTCTCCCCCAGTCACCGATCTCCACGGCCTGGGAATTTCAGATCCAATTCTCTCCGTTGGTTCAGGGGCCGCGTGTAGTGGGGGCGTCAGCTGCCGCGGCTTGAGGGGACCCTGTGGCTGATCGTGGGCTGCAGCGGGCCTGGGGGATTCCCCACCGGACCAGGAAGCCTCCCGCGTGGGGGGGCCACCGCGGCTTGGATAGCCCTCCGATCCAAGACTTTTATCCGCGGACTCGAAGCCGAGACTCGAAGCCACCCGCAAAAGAGGGGCGCCAGCTGTCACGGCTTGGGAAACTTGCCTCTCCGAGACTCTCAGCCAGCCCGGAAAGGAGGGAGGGAGTAGCTCGGACCACCCCAGCTGCCGCT